>NC_134832.1:49191033-49315096 GCF_004210375.1 Tachypleus tridentatus
AACCCAGCAAGTGAACTTTAACAGGTACTAAGAAATAATGTTGATTTGTGTTGTGACAACACCAAGAAAAGGTTTAAAAATGTTGTTTTTTAATAATATTTTCTCTCTACAGGATAGGGTGTGTTTTTTATGGGGGGAAGAGGTATGTCATGAGTGTGAAAGAACTTTATAACAACGTTGGTTGTGTATTTAAATTTACGTACGTCAAAAACTCTCAGAATTTTTGTACAGAAAGAAGTTACATAATTGAAACTGTTAGTACTTGGTGAAACTTTATAAGTACAGAACTGAATGAAAAAACGAAAACAATTGTAGGTTTCACAAACACATCATTTACTCCTGACCATGGTTGTGAATAAATGATATAATTGTGGATCTGACCTGATTTTTCTTCTCTTTTTGTACAATTTTTCTTGGAATTGAAAAACAACAACAAATGTTTTGTAAACTTTAATCTTACATTTCTACCTTTTACTTGAGATTATTATATTTGTAAAAATTCTGAATTTAATTTCTTGGGCCTTTAGTGTCCTTTAAGCTTAACTTTATGTGATTTTACATCTTCAGAGAATAATACTTGATGATTTACCATGCTGTTCTAACATCATCAACATACATAAAACAATAATACAATACTTTTATTGTTTTTAGATCTTGAAGAAGAAAATGATTGACCTCTGAATCCTAATTAGAACAGTCTTCTGACGTACCAGTGTTCTATGTTCTAATTCGAACAGTCTTCTGACGTACTAGTGTTATGTGTTGTAAGAAGTTCTGTGTAAGTTAGAACATAGTTTTGTGTTTTAAAACTATTAGTGTATTAAATTTCACTTAACTCTAATTAAAGTCAGTTAATGTTCAGAATAGTTTTTTAACCCTTTCCTAATTGGGTGAAAGTAAATTTGCCATTTCTGCCTTTGCATTCCTGAGAATATAGGAAATCTAAAACTTCATCATATTTTAAATGCAAGCAACTTAAACAGAAAGCATCATAATGAAATTTTATAGATTGTTGTATTTTTTACTCATTGTGAAGCAGGAATTAAATATATTATTGTTTGTTTAAAACATGCATTTCTAATGAATTGAACTTACCAATATTTTATACTGCTGTATTTTTGTTTATGGCACGTCATGTATACGTGTATCCAAAGCATACAATTTTAAGTAAATTGGATAACTTGTATATTTTTATAAATGGGTTTGTTTATATATATGTTTCTTATGATCTACGATTTGTGAGAGTTCCTACAGTCCTGTAAAGATGTTAGGCCTAAATCGAGTCAACGAACATCAGAAAAAGTGTGAGTAGGACAAATGCTATAGTAAATGCTGGATCTCATATAACTGAATAATTGAGAAACCAGAGTTGTAATTTATTATTAGAGTTTTACATATTGTGATTTTTAATATAAATTTTATTCATTGTGATTTGTAATACATGTCTTGGGGGATGTTGAATTCTTAGAATAGTAGAAATTTTTATTTTATTTTACAGGATTTCGACATATCGTAATCAGTATAAGATTTAAGAGTTTCTTTATGTTTATGTTTAGTGAATATTTTTTATGGAAACATTAAGTTTTGTGTGTTTTTATTCCTATGTTATATTTTAATCTTTGTATTTCATGAGAAATAAATTATTTTGAACTGTGGTTCATATTAATTTTGAAATTTGTTACAAGTATGATAATGTTAACTTGATGGTAAAATATTAACAGGTTAAATAAAATCGAAATCTAAGCGAGTAAATAGGAATGTTTAAATTTTTTTTTCCTTTGTTGAAGGAAGTAAGTAATAAAACACATTGTTCATTCAACTTTTGCTCAACAGGTGGCAGCACTAATAAACATTATTTGTGATAATGAACAAAATAAAAAAGCGACATGGGATATTTTATCGTAAATAAATTTCAGTATTCTCGTGATTTTTAACAAAACAAATGCAATGAACAGTATTAACACCAATATGAGTATCATGCTTTCAGTTTGTAATGTGTGATAAGTCCGGGCATGGTAGAGTGGTTAGAATGACTAGAGTGTGAAACCTCGAATTCGGGTTTCCTGTCTGTTGTCTTAAAATAATATGCTCCACAATTTGTGGCCGTGGTTGTGCCATAAGAGTGACTGTCAAATCCCAGTATTCGGTGAGATAGTTACACATCGATATCTCTTGTACATGTTTGCGCGATATTTGAAACAGGTTGTATAAGAAACTACATATGAAAGAACTTGTGACAACCGTTCTTTTAAATAAAAAAATATAAAAATACTTATAAGTAATATTCTTGTAATATTTTTTTTTAATTGAAGATAACCATCAGTTTTTAAACATGTTTCAAACTTATTTATTCAACACACTTGAACCTGGCATAGCCAAGTAGCTACGGCGGGTTCGAGGTCCCGTTACACCAAACATGCGTACTCTTTCAGCCGTGGGTGAGTTATTTAGTAACGGTCAGTCCCACTGTTCGTTGGTAAAAGAGTAGTCTATCAATTAGTGGTGGGTGGTGATGACTATCTGCCTTCCATTTAGTTTTACGCTGCTAACTTAGGGACGGCTAGCGCAGATAGCCCTCGTGTAGCTTTGCGTGAAATTAAAAAAAAAACAAACGTTATACTAGTTGCCCGAAATATCCTATTTATTATTGTTGATATTCGTGCGAAGCAACGTGAGGACTATCTGCACTTGTGGCCCTCAATTCTGAACTGATAAACAGGCAACAGTACTCGCCGCTTATTTTTAGTTATGCTCTTGTCTTATCGAGCGGTAGAATATGACTGCCATATTTATAACGCATCTACAGCCGAAAGGCTCGCCATGGCCAGGTGGTTAAGGCACTCGACTTGTAATTCGAGGGTCGTAGGTTCGAATCCACGTCACACCAAACATGCTTGTCCTTTCAGCCGTGGGGGCGTTATAATGTGACGTTCAATCCCACTGTTCATTGGTAAGAGTAGCCTAACAATCGGCGGTGAATGGTGATGATGACTATCTGCCTTCCCTCTAGTCTTACATTGCTAAATCAGGGACAGATAGCCCTCGAGTAGTTTTGCACAAAATTCAAAACAAACAAAACTTACATATAATACTAAAAAAAAAAAAAATACATTTCCACGTAAGGTAATATCTGCACGGTTACAAAATGTATCACCCCATCTTTTGGCACGATTAAACATAACTTTCATCTTGGACGATAAAAATTGTGATAATAATACAATTAATACGAAATTCTGAAACTAAAAAAAAAAAACTCTTAAAGAACAGAGTTTAATTATTTTGATTCGTTGAACGGTTAAGTTAACAATTAATAGATGATTGGTGGAAAAAAATTCATAAGTTTTCAACATGTTACTTTAGATAAGGTTTAAAAAAATTAGGAATTTTCGTTATTTGTTTCAACCAACCAATCAGAATGCCTTAGAAAATAGCTTCGAAGTTCACTTTGAATGAACGGTTAATAAGTGTGATGAAGGCTTTTCACGGATTAAGACGCTAACGAACATCGGGAATGTGCGTCGTATAAGAAAAATAGCGGATATTACTATCTTTCAAACGCAATATCCTAGAATTTACCTTTAATGCCTGAAGTATCCATCGGCTTTTTTGTTTTTAAAACTATCGTTGTGTTATAAGCTGGCTTCTTATCACAATGTTAAAGGCATGCTTATTATATAGTCTTCCATGTATGCGTAAGTAATTTAATCTTATTTTGTGATCTCTGACGATGTGGTGTCAAGCATATAACTAGAAACCTTTTGTTTGATTGATTCTTGAATTGACAGAAATAAAATGTCACATCTTGTTTCTCAGTTGCGCCCGGCTTGTCCAGATGGTTAAGGCACTCGACTCGTAATCTGAGGATCGCGGGTTCGAATCCCCGTCATACCAAACATGCTCGTCCCTTCAGCCATGGAGGCGTTATAACATGGCGATCAATCCCACTATTCGTTGGTAAAAGAGTGGCCCAGTAGTTGGCGGTAGGTGGTGATGACTAACTGCCTTCCCTCTAGTCTTACACTGCTAAATTAGGGAAACCTAGTGCAGATAACCCTCGTGTAGTTTTGCGCGAAATTCCAAAACAAACAAACAGACACAGAGAAAGACAGATAGATACCTTGTGTAAAACAACAGAGAAGGACTTAGAAATAGAGACCTGAAGAAACTAGAGGTTGAAGAATGAAAGAAAAACCGCACTGAGTAGAGAGCCTTCATGACTACACAGTGGACCACTTGAGATCAGTAAAGAGCCTTCATGACTACTCAGTGGACCACTTGAGATGAGTAGAGAGCCTTCGTGACTACTCAGTAGAACACTTGAGATCAGTAGAGAGCCTTCGTGACTACTCAGTGGACCACTTGAGATCAGTAAAGAGCCTTCGTGACTACTCAGTGGACCACTTGAGATCAGTAGAGAGCCTTCATGACTACTCAGTGGAACACTTGAGATCAGTAGAGAGCCTTCATGATTACTCAGTGGACCACTTGAGATCAGTAGAGAGCCTTCATGACTCTTCATATATGTATCATCACCAAGAAATCATTGTCATGTTAATTCTTGCCCGGCATGGCGTTCGACTCGTAATCTGAGGGTCGAGGGTTCGAATTCCCGTCGTACCAAACATGCTCATCTCTCAGCCGTGGGGCGTTATAATGTTACGGGTATTCCCACTATTCATTAGTAAGAGAGAAGCCCAAGAGTTGGCGGTGGGTAGTGATGAATAGCTACCTTTCCTCTAGTCTTACACTGCTAAATTAGGGACGGCTAGTGCAGATAGCCCTCGCGTAGATTTGCGCGAAATTAAAGAAAAAATAAACCCTCGTGTAGCTTTGCGTGAAATTCAAAACAAACCAGTTTATATGTTACACTTTGCTATGCTTGTAAACTACCGCATCTTTTAAACATCAAATGAAGTTAAATTTTCTTCCACGTTTGTCACTTCTATAAACTAACACCCTGTTTTATCATTATTACAAGAAAATGAAAAGCTATAAAATTAAAAAAATCCAACAAAAACACAATTAAAATTTATTTGTTTTTCGAAATCTGGGAACCAGTTTTGTATTTTTATGTATGAATAATTTCCAAACGGGTTGTAATTTGAAGCTACACTGAAACAAGATGAAAAAGACAGTTTATGGTTAGCTTAATGGTAAAGCTAGCCTAGCAACCTAACATTTTCTAACGCAGCACGAGAAAAGTTTTGGTGCGCCATCTATAAATCTGCTTATTTTATTCTTATAACGCGCTGTCACGCTTGAAACTACCGTTAAATATTTAAAGCATATGTGATGAGACGTCCGTTGCAATAACAGACGAAGACAGACGTTTTTGCGCTAATAACCGTATTAATAAACTTGGTGAGAGGTATTAGAAGAGTGTAAAAACGTCACAAATTAAACTCATTGGCTACATGTTTTCTAATAATTATTTCAGTGAGGTATTTTATCATAGGATGAATTACGTGTTACCTTCCACCATTTAATAAGTAATATAGACTTGTTTCAATCCCAAAAGTAGGCTAAGCGTATAGTAGACGTAGCATTCAACAGTTTTAGGGGTGGTGGGTTGTACACATTTAGTGTTCAAAGTTTTTATACTGTAAGTTATTTCAACAACCATTCACACTTTTTATATTAAAGATATGTTTAATGTCTGCCCATTTTCCCCATACTGATTATTGCTGCTTAACAGTGGTGGCATTTATAAGATAAAGTTTAAAACTCTGCTATTTTTAAATCTGAAATTTTAGAGACATATGTTCCTACAGCCATAGTTGTGTCGCGCGAATCCTCCCATCACAGTGGCTCAAAGGTAAGCCTGAAGACTTGAGGCACTAAATATAGAGTTTAGACACCCGTAATGAGAACAACACAGATAATCCAACCAAAGGTATTCACCCTTTCAGCTTTGGGGGCGTAACGATGTAACGAACAATCACATTATTCGTTGGTAAAAGAGTATTTTTTTTGTTTTTGAATTTTACGCAAAGCAAAACGCGGGCTATCTGCGCTAGCCGTCCCTAATTTAGCAGTGTAAGACTAGAGGAAAGGTAGCTATTCATCACCACCCACTGCCAACTCTTGGGCTACTCTCTTACTAACGAATAGTGGGAATACCCGTAACATTATAACGCCCCACGGCTGAGAGATGAGCATGTTTGGTACGACGGGGATTCAAACTCGCGACCCTCAGATTACTAGTCGATGGCTTTAACCACCTGGCCATGCCGGGTCAGTGACAGAGTAGCTCAGTATTAATGTGTGTACAATATTATTCACAGTGTGTAGTAGCAACATTCATACACCTTGAAAAGACAGTACTTAATATTCCGTTAGGTCCGGCATGGCCTGGTGGGTTAAGGCGTCCGACTCGTAATCTGAGGGTCGCGGGTTCGAATCACCAAACATGCTCGCCCTTTCAGCCGTGGGGGTGTGATAATGTGACGGTCAATCCCACTATTCGTTGGTAAAAGAGTTGCCGGTGGGTGGTGATGACTAGCCGCCTTCCCTCTAATGTTACACTGCTAAATTAGGGACGGCTAGCGCAGATAGCTCTTTAGTAGCTTTGTGCGAAATTAAAAAACAAATCATGATTGATATCTGAGCATATTTACACGAAATATGAAAACACTTAACTGTGATATTGTGTAACATAATTTTATTTTGTCTTGCTTTTACTTCATGATAATACGTTTGGTATATCTGCTATAATTTGATTTCAAAACAAAACAAAAACGTTAAAAGGTGGACATATAATAAGTTACGCAGTTGTTATCTATGTTGGAAAAGCGTTCCTAGAATTTGTTTTTCACGTTTCTCTAGTTAAATTTCTAATACTGAATGAAGAAAATAAAAAATGACAGCTGGACGTAACCCGCTAACCCTGAAACTTAAAACAACGAAAAAAAAAAAAAAAAACAGACAGCGCCACCGCACCACTTTCCTATGACGATGCTGGACATTTAGTAGAATCTGTTTTGAGAGTAATTTTTGGAAATGAGTTGGTTTCGTAGAAGATCGTTATATGTAAATACTTTGTCTCAGATGTTACATGTTATTTCTAGAATATCGCATTTCTAATCGGATTTATAATGTTATTCTGTGTGTTCAGTTTCAACCCAGCTTATAGGAATGTTGTCTCTTTTGAAATAATGACTAATCCCTCTCGATCGTAAGTGGGTAGGGGGCGCTCGACTTGTAATCTAAAAGTTACGGGTTTAAATCCCCATCACACCAAACTTGCTCGCTCTTTCAGCGGTGGAGGCATTGTAATGTGACGGCTAATCCCCCTATTCGTTGGTAAAAGAGTAGCCAGTAGTTGGCGGTGGGTGGTGAAGACTATCCGCTTTCCCTCTAGTCTTACACTGCTAAATTCGGGACGGCTAACGCAGATAGCCTTCGTGTAGCTTTGCCCGAAATTTCAAACAAACAAATTTTCTATAGTATATTTTGTATTGCTTTAAACAAAGCTTTACTGTACATGCTTTGTCTACAGCAAGTATCGAAATCCAGATTTTGGTGTCATTAACTCTCAGGGTTACCGCAAAACTATCAAAGGACCTCAATATTATGTAAATTTATCATTTTTATTCAGCCAATTATTACGTTTTTAATACCTATAGAGTTGAAAAATTTATTTCGAGACATCCTAATGTTAATGTGAAACTTACATAATTAGAAGTTTCATTTAATTAACACTTGAAAACTACTTAACTCGTGATTCGTTAGTGGCAGGTTTGACAACTCTCACAAAGGACTTATTACGTAGCGTTTTAACTTAAATGAGAGAAACATGTTTTTTTGTCGTTTTTGTTTTTTAGTAGAATGCGCTTTTAGATATATATATATATATATATATATATATATATATGATTTTGATGGTCGGAGGTTACGAGATAATGAAATATTTTATGATAGCCTACTTTTATCTTCTACAGGCAACAGCTGAACTTAAGTTATGGGAAAACTAACGCAAAAATCAATTGAAATCTCTTGCAGTTTCTAACCGATTTGGCTACATCGTGAAGATTTAAAAAATTGATAAAACATATGAAATCACTGAAGGAGGTCGTTTAACTTCTTTTAATTTCCATAATTACAGCTTTTAGTGTAGTAAATAATTTATTTGTTTACGGAGTGTGTGCATGTGTGCGTTTTTCTGATAACAAAGCCACATCGGGCTAGCTGTTGTGTCTACCGAGGGGAATTGAACCCCTGAGTTTAACGTTGTGAATCCGAAGAGTTACCACTGTCCCAGCGGGGTACATTTTTGAAGTAAAAGGCGACACAATGGGCTATCTGTACTGTGTCCACTATAAGTACGTAACCTTGGTCTTTAGCGTTGTCAGCCTTTAGATTTATCGTTGAGCCACTGGGAGGAGCAAATAGCTTATTTAACGATCAGTGAATAACAACTAGGATATTGTTTGTTTTGTGAAAAAGCAGCACTGTATTTCTCGCGGGATTCGTGCCTCGAATTCTAGCGTTATAAGCTCTTAAATTTACTGATAAGCTCCTATAGGACTGGGGAAAATAACACAAAATTCAGCACATTTCTTTGATCATCAAAACACTAATTTTGTGAAACAAAAACAAACAAACTGTTTTTGTGATGAAAAATAACACGAAAAAACAACAACAACATAATTTCGAACTACTCTGTAGGAATATTAAATATACAGTAGATCTTATTTTGTAATAACGTTAGGGTTAACAAATCTTCTCCCCGTAGCACCAAACATGCTCACGGCTACTCTTTTTACTAACGAATGGTGAGTGGGTGGTGATGACTAACTGCCTTCCCTCTAGGGTTACACTGCTAAATTAGGGACGGCTAGCAGAGATAGTCCTCGTGTAGCTTTGCGTGAAATTAAAAAAAAAAACCAAAGACTTGTTAAAATGTCTGTAAACAGAACGGAAAAATATGTTGATATTCAGTTAAAATTTATCAGAGCTGCTAAAGTGTGCAAACAAGTCTGTTAACAGAAAAGAAACAAATATTCGGTTGAAATGTGTAGAATTCGGTAGCCACATTTTCCATTGATGAACATTGGACAACTATGTATCTTTTGTTTTTATGATTTACGGGCACTTGGTTGCCCTCCCCCGCTAGCCAACACTTAATGAAGAATGAGATGGAAACAAACCAGTAAAAGTTATCGTCACTTCTGTAGGTGATGATAGAATATGTTAGTAGAATATAACAGTTAACGTTGAATTAACAGCACTTATAAACAAACACGCATCTGTGCTTTCAGAGACCATGAAGGACTCTCGCTGTTTTGGGAGAGGAGAAAGGTCACACATGTCATTTTTATTGTTTGATGTCCTTGATTTCTCTCCCCGTCATTACTGCATGTTTTAATGTCCATTTGTTTCAGCGACATCCTTACTTCCTTACATGACTATTTAGAAATGTCTTGAACCCTAGAATTATCCACACACACACACCCCTTCCCTTCCGGTTTGTTAGACACACTTTTAATGTTTTTAATGCAAGAAACTGTATGTGGGTTCGCGATTTTAGTAGTTACAACCTTCCTGCAGTAAAACCTGTCTAAGGCGGAATCGCACGAGTCCAAGTAAAATTTCCTGCTGAAGCAGGTTTTCCGGCTGAGACAGTAAACGTGCATTTCTTTAATTATATATAATTTTTGAGCGGAACGTTACATTTGCTTGACTCAAGGGAAGTGAGACGTTTACGAATAAAATTATTATAATGTTTATGTTTTATTTATTAGAATAAGAACAAAAATAGGCATTCAAAATATACACAAGCACACAAAATCTTAATCAAATTTATTTTAAGAAAGTGTCCAATTTCAACTGTTTCGTTATTTTAATGAGCTTTCTCATGCGGTTAAAATAGAACGCCAATTCTACGGCCTTTTCAAGAAGTTCATTTTTACATACAATTTGATAAAGTTAATATAACTTAACACTTGCGACGAAGTGGGAATTTCTATTTCTTCACTATCTTTTCCATTTTGTTCATCTTCTGAATCTCTCACACTGTTACCATCTTGATTTTAAATCAATTTCATCAGTTTCTGTTAAAACATTCTTGTCGACGTTCGCAGAATCATTTGCATAAATCTTCTTAATCAGAGTTTGAATTTCACTAGAAAATGCAATTACATCTAACATGTCAATTTTCATGGTCATTTCAGATGATCTGTTACAGTCGTCCATGTTTACAACAACATGATGAAACATCAATTTTACACACTGTATAATTCCATTATCTAATGGCTGTAGAACTGATGTTGCACGTGGAGGTAGAAAGACTAAACGAAAATTAGAAAGTTGAACTTTTGTGACAAGTTGTATTATCTAGGAAAAATAGAATATTCCTATTTTCTTGTTCCATTCTTTTGTTAAAAAATTCCTTGAATATAACACTTGTCATCCACGTTTTATTATTCGCTTTCCATTCCACAGGAAGTTGATTCTTCCTTAAATTTTTGAAACAGAGCGGATTTTCACGTTTACCTATTACCCATGGTTACTCAAGTTTTTCCATCAGCAAATGCGACCAAAAGTAGAGTCAATCGTTCTTTCGAATAGCGACCTCTGAAATAATGACGGCAGAAGAAAGAACAGAATATATTTATTCAGTACTTACTGTCACAAAATGTCCGAGAATTTATTAATGTTTAAAGAGATTTTTAATTAAATAAGAAATTAATATTGTATCAAAATCATTTTTTTCTGCCTTACTCAGGTTCTAACCCTACTTGTTGATAGACAATGTAGGTGAAAGATAGTTTTCCGTTTGCGTTACGCAGGTTCCACCATGTAGAGGGCGTTTTATAAGAGAAATATTAAAATAATGCGGCAAAATATTGATTTTTTGGCTTAGACAGGTTTTACTGTAGAACATTCCACCCAAAATTACTTCCAGGTTATTTTCTCTAATCGTGCCTAATTTAGAAGTAATACATTACTGTTTTCTTATAGCAAAGCCACATCGGGCTGTCTGCTGCGTCCACCGAGGGGAAAAGAATCCCTTATTTTTGGCACTGTAAATCCGAACACTTACTACTACTCCACGTGAGGACCATTGTGATGGGCTCGTCGGGAAATAGACTAGAGGAAAGGAAGATATTTAACACCAACCCTTACGCTACTTTTTACCAACGAAAAATGGTGTTGACCATCGCATTATTATGCCTCCATAAGTTAAAGGGCCAGCATGTTCTATGACGGAATTCGACTCGCAGATTGCTCAACCAGATCATGCCAGGCTAATGACCTGTGAGTCATACACAAAAGCCCCCTCCTGTGGCACAATGGTATGACTGCGGACTCACACCGCTAGAAACCGAGTTTCGATACCCGTAATGGGCAGAGCACAGATAGCCCATTGTATAAGCTTTGTGTTTAAATCCAAACATACATACACAAGAGATTAAATCTAACAAACATGTCACCAGTAGTACAACTAATTCCAATATCTACCACTGGCATTCACTATGTATTCTGCTTAGAAAATGAATAATTACATCCAATTTGTTTTGGTAAATTTTTAATTTCTAGACGAAAAATATAAAGAAAATAAATTGTAACTTTGAAGTTTAAAATAAACGTTGGGATTATTAGGGTACATCTAGGACTTTCTAACTAATGCTTTTGAAATTGTGAATGAAACGATCTCTTGTTTACAGGGGGAACGAAATGTTCCCTTACAATCCTTAAAGTTCAAGTAAGAATGAAGCAGTCAATAACGGAACTGATTGTGGCGCCCTCTTTCGGTTTTACTGATGTTCATCTTTTAACTTTTTTTTTGTTATCTTTTAATATTTGATAAACAGTTTAGAAAAAAAAAAGACCTTTAAAGTCTCTTACTCTTTATCGCTTTATAATAATTTTCTTATTTCCGTTTTGCAGCTTTATCAGGGTTAATAACACGAGTTAGTCTTAACTATGCCTCACAGCGCCATGTCTTACAACGCTACAATCTGTGTGTTCGTTTTGTTTGTTTTTTGAATTTCGCGCAAGGCTACTCGAGGGCTCTCTGCTCCAGCCATCCCTAATTTAGCAGTGCAAGACTAGAGAGAAGGCAGCTAGTCATCACCGCCCACCGCCAACTCTTGGGCTACTCTATTACCAACGAAGAGTGGGATAGACTGTCACATTATACCGCCCCCACGGCTGAATGGGCGAGCATGTTTGGTGCGACGGGGATTCGAACCCGTGACTCTCAGATTACGAGTCGAACACCTTAACCCGGCTGGCAATGGCGGGCACCAATCTGTGTGTCAATGCTCTTGGTGGGCAGAACACAGAGAGCCCATTGTGTAGCTTTGTGCTTAACTATAAACAAAGTTATCTTAATTACACATAACAATCATCGAGAAAAATATCACATCTGAAATAGTTACTTGAAGGTTATACCACTTTTTTAGAGGGTTTTTTTAAAGATGGCCTCTCGACTTTAAAAATGGAAGAACAAACGTTTCGTTTGGTGTTATTGGAAATCCTTCTTTTTTAATTTTCAACATTTCTCAACTGGAATTTTTTTCAAATTATTTTTACGAATATAGTGTATCTTAGGTTTGTCTTTAGGCTTAGCCGACAACAGTTCTTCGCTTTGATGCTCAGTTAACCTAAATCTACAAAACAGCTTTACGAACTTACTTCATTTTTTATATTAAGATTGTTTATTATCTCTAAAGTCCTGGCATGGCCAGGTGGTTAAGACACTCAACTCGTAATCCGAGGTTCGAATCCCCGTCACACCAAACATGCTCGCCCTTTCAGCCGTGGGGGCGTTATATATAATGTGACGGTCAATCCCACTATTCATTGGTAAATAGTAGCCCAGGAGTTGGCGGTGGATGGTGGTGACTATTTGCATTCTCTCTAGTCTTACACTACTAAATTAGCGAGGGCTAACGCGGATAGCCCTCGTGTAGCTTTGCGCGAAATTCAAAACAATTATTTCTAAGCGTTTCCTTTATTTTTCTAAATATTCTTTTTTATAATGATTCCAATGTACCGTATTTTTATAATGATTCTCGTTCCAATGTACCGTATTTTCGGTGGACTGTTTGTTTTCTAAACGTTCAATTTTCAATATATCAGAAAATATACAAACAAAACGTATTCCAAGGTGTACAATAAAGGGAATTATTTAGTTGTATAATATTTAGTTTACAGGCCTTCTGCACGCGTTTAATAAGAACAAGGAGAAACAAAAAACAATAGATTTATTTTTATTCAAGATAGTTCGTTACTACATGTTTTTTTTAACAAACAAAAAAACGTTCCTAAGTTCACATTTTAATCGAACAGCACTATCCAAGATGGAAACTTCATGTGAACATCTTCATTAATAACGTATTCATTGTTCTTTCTAAAGGGAAGGCATCCAGCTAAAAGCACTCGCCGTCAACTTGTGAGCTACTCTAATCAAAAAGTGGGAGTTGACTTCCACTCTTGCATACGGCTCTAAAGTCATAATTCTGCAGCAATGGAATACGGGCCAAGAGCCCTCGGATTCGCAATTCGGCACGCTAACCACTGACCCACGCCTGACCCATCAATTTCGAATGGACGAAAAATGTGTTTGATTAATCCTAATGTATGAGTGCCAGGGATTATTTGCTTTGCGGATGATTACCTTGTTATTCGTCTTTATTAAACTGTCGTAACGCCTTATTCACGAGCATGACGTCATACGTAGAGTCTTATCGTGTTTTAATGTTATATAAGACATTACTCAAAAATTACATCAATTGTTTCTTCCCAATTTGAACCCAACAGTTGACACAAAAATTCGCTTTTCGCTTCATGCCCTTGGATACGCATTTAGAGTGACGACCAAGTCTGACCATTCTGTTACTTAGAGTAAGTAGCCCAATGTTTGTCAGTGCGTACTGTTGTTTAGCAACCTTCATTTTAGTTTGTCAGTTCAAAATTGAGGACGTGCGACTCGTAATCTGAGGGTTGCGGGTTAGCATACCCGTCGCGCCAAAGATGCTCGTCCTTTCAGCCGTGAGGGCGTTATATAGTGTCGGTCAATCCCACTATTCGTTGGTAAAAGAGTAGCCCAAGAGTTGGCGGTGGGTGGTGATGACTAACTGCCTTCCCTCTAGTCTTACACTGCTAAATTAGGGACGGCTAGCGCAGATAGCCCTCGAGTATCTTTGTGCGAAATTCAAAAACAAACAAACAAACTGTATATCACAAGCACTGAAACCCGATTTTATGGAATCATAAGCCATTAGTCTTATCGTTTAGTCACCAGGGGGCTTCAGAGTGACGAAATGCTGTTTACGTTTTGATTATTGAACGGTTTATTTATTCATTTTGTCAGCTTATTTATAAACACACAATCTTGGATTGATGTTATTTTATGTATTGAATGTAATGGCAATATAAAATTAGCAAGTGTAACATTGCGAAGTTAATTGAGCAAATAACCTTATCACGACATTGATATACGTATAACCCACTAGAATGTCTTATTTTCATTTGAATACTTTTACATACGGTGAAACCGGAATTTATTTTGCTTGTTTTATGACTCTTTCAATGAATGTAAAAATCTTGCTCGTAATTTCTTAGGTTCAAAGTCTTTTATTTGTGCCTTGGCTTCCTAAATGTCTCAATGTCTTTAATGCTCAGCTCAATGTCCATAATGTTTGTCTCAATGTCTATTATATCTGCCTCGATGTCTCCAGCGAATCTAAGCACATGTATATGCGTAGTAAACGCTAACGTTTTTTGTTTTTTTTTAATTCAACCCTGTATGGTTTCAGCTTTGTTATGAACACGGCAGTTCTGATTTATTGGCAGTGAGGCGAAACCCTATTTTCTAAGCAGAGCGATCATATTAAGTGGAACTTGTATTTTTTTATTCTTTTTGTTGAAGTTGCCAAGAGAACCTACTGGAATATGAAAGAACTTTGAGCTGAAAAAAAAGAAAAAAACTTAATTTGTTCTAAATCCCATGATTTAATCTCTGATAGGACATTTATATTAGTTTCGTATCGTCAAAACTAAAACGAACGTATTTACAGAAGGAACTGCTGTGTATTTTGATAAAAGAACTGTTGTCGGTGCATTATTGATTTATCAGATTATGGCATTAGTTACTAAACGTATCGTCAAATAGTAAGTGGTGGCTAGAGATAATAATAATAATAAAAAAAGAAACTAACATGAATCAACAGCGAAAGTTAAGCCTTTTCAGGATTTGCGATGAACAGGAAATTCGGTTCATTTTTTTACGTAATTGGGCCTAGAGATTTTAAAGCTTTAAAAAATAAAAGAGGTGAAGAGAGGTTAACTTGAAAAATGAACCATTGACTTTAATTTCAGCAAAACTTTGATGAGCAATAATAGTTCTCTTATCAGAGGCCCCGGCATGGCCAGGTGGTTAAGACACTCGACTCGTAATCTGAGGATTGCGGGTTCGAATCCCCGTCACACCGGACACGCTCGCCCTTTCAGCCGTGGGGTTGTTATAATATGACGGTGAATCCCACTACTCGTTGGTAAAAGAGTAGCCCAAGAGTTGGCGGTGGGTGGTGATGACTAGGTGCCTTCACTCTAGTCCTACACTGCTAAGCAATAATAGTTTTCTTATCAGAGGCCCCGACATGGCCAGGTGGTTAAGACACTCGACTCGTAATCTGAGGATTGCGGGTTCGAATCCCCGTCAACCGGACACGCTCGCCCTTTCAGCCGTGGGGTTGTTATAATATGACGGTGAATCCCACTACTCGTTGGTAAAAGAGTAGCCCAAGAGTTGGCGGTGGGCGGTGATGACTAGGTGCCTTCACTCTAGTCCTACACTGCTAAATTAGGGACGACTAGCGCAGATATTCCTCGTGTAGCTTTGCGCGAAATTCAAACCAAACCAAGCCAATTATTATCAAAACGAACTTTTAAAAAAAATCCGCTACATTATTATCTGTTACTGTACAGTTAAATCTGCCATGTTTTTAAATCATTAATCTAAACTTTTACTTCAGTAGCGGCACAAATTGATCTTTATTATCAGAAAATGTTTGTAACTAGAATAAAATAGTTACTTCACTGCCTCCCGCCTTTTTTTTTTTTTTTTAGTTTCCCTCTTTTGTTCTAAAGTCACAATTAGTGGCACGAGCACAGTTTTGCCAAAAGCTTCGACTTTGTTATCTGGAATGCTTAGGTCAGCATGTGCAGAAGGAGAACGTGTAATGAGATAGCCACTTTCTACCCAACCAGTCAGGCTGATCAATGGCGAACAAATGGAGCTCAGGTTTTAGTCCTGTACTCTTTTAACTATATGCACTTGAATATTCCATAACAATTTATATTTTATTTTGAACTCATCAAAGATTTAGCAACAACAGTGGTTTTGTCTGGTACTGTTATTTTAAAAATGCACGAGGTACAAATTTCGCGGGAATTTTCTATCTCACCATGATTAGTTATTTTTTACTTCAATAAACCAAACAATGAATAAAAAAGTCTTTAATAATAAACATCGTTTAACTTATTTTATGGTCGAGGCTAACTGGTTCAAAAAAACAGACTGATGACTGTATTTGTAATATTAACTCTCTTTTGTTTCAAAGACATATTATTAGTGTTTAACTTATTATTAAGGGTTTTATATATGTTTCTAATTTTAATAGACTAATGCAGTAAATAGAGATGATAATTTTAAGAGACCAGATGAAGGTTTCGGCATTTTAAGAGCAGCCTTTGTCGGCACAAAAACCTTGATAATTATAAAGTCCAAAGACTAATAACCAACCAGACCTTCCACAGTAAAATATAGTACTTTTCTTTCTTCTCAATTTATAATGAACATAATATCGCTTCTACAACATTCATAAATAGGAAATTAGGCCAGCACGAAAACCACGTGCCTTGATAGTTCTGAAGTTCAAAGACTAATAACCAACCAGGCCTTCCTCAGTAAAACATAGAAATTTTTTTTCTTCTCAATTTATAATGAATATAATATAATACAACATTCACAAAAAGGAAATGGCGAATAATTATGCTTGATACCTATGTGGGCTACAGTTTCCACCCCTTCAACCTTCCAAGAAATATCTCCTCCACATGATCTTGTCAAAAATGTCCACATGAATCGTTACATCCTGTCTGTATTTAGAAGGACAATGGAATATCACATATACGATAACATGTTTGAAATTCGAGAACTGACTATCACCTTTAATTGTGGTTTCCTGGTGCTAGTTAACGAAGTGCCACTGACAACAGCAAATGATCCTATCACGAGGACAGAAATCAGACTTGGCAAAACGAGTATCATAAAGTCTTTTCTTCTTTTAATTATGTATGCGGGCGAAAAGTTGCTGACAAGTCCTAATTGGACTGCATCGCTCGGAATGTCAGATATTCTACTCACTGTTCTTCACGGACTGTGATGTTCCAACATAGAACATTCTTTCTTCAGTGAACGTATATACAGAGCTCATGCCATGTACTACAAAAGATAAACTGATTTTCTTCAAACAAATAGATCTAATCTATGCTACGGATGATATAAGATAAGTTCTTCTTATGTGAACGAACACAGAAATATTTAATGTATTACCGAACTATTATTTCAATGCTTAGATAAGGTTTTATCTAGAGTAAATAACAAACGACTATAGGAATCTGTTATTGCAACTTGAATATATTATGTCAAGACATTTCCATCCATGACACATTAAATTATCAGAGTCCCTACAAACGTAAACAAAAATTACCTTCAAGATCTGCACCACAAACCAAATATGTAAACTATACTTATTAAACAAACTAATCCGAAGATGAACAGAGACACTTGATGGCATATGTAACCAAACCACCATTCTAAAAACAATACGCAACACCGATACACTTGACACCATTACTTTCTGTTTAACACTTGCATACTGTAGAGTATCACACAATTACAATTCGTCTTACAATTCGTTTATAGCCCTTAAGTACACTTTATATCCTTTCAACTTATTACTGTTTCTTAACAACTTGTATTTTCTGTTTATGTGTTTTTAACTAATGATAAAACATATTGTAATTCTTTTTATTTTCATATCTCATAAAATAGTCATTTATGTAATATGTCAGTACAGCTGTATGTTTAGTGTTATAACTATACTATAATATTACACTGTTAATAATGTAACGAATATTATAATATTAAACGGTTGTGTATATTAACCCTAATGAAGCTGAAAAGGAAAAACGTCAGTTAGATAAAAAAATATTTTATATATGTTTGTTTGTTTGTTTTTAAATTTCGCGCAGAGCTACACGAGGGCTATCCGCGCTAGCCGTCCATCATTTCGTAGTGTACGACTAAAGGGAAAGTCCTCCGCTAATACACCGCTAAATTTTCGGATTTACAACGTTAAAATCAGGGATTCGATTAACTTCGGTGGACTCAGATGAGAGCCCAGTGTGGCTTTTCTAAAGAAAACACACACACACGAGAGGGAAAGCATCAATTCGTCATCACCCACTGTCAACTGTTGGCTACTCTTTTATCAACTAATATTACAACTGACCGTCACATTATAACGTCCCCACGGGCAAAAGGGCGAGGATGTTTCGTGTATACGGGGATCAACACACATTTGCAGCAAACATCACATTAGAAACAACCCACACACTACTTGTATTTGTCTTACACAACAGTTGTTTTAAACACTTGGTACAAAAAGAACAAAGGAGTGGCCATAGATAACAGTGCAGCAGTGACACTAGAAATCAAAACTCTTGACACATAAAACACACGTTTAGTACCAGATGTATGGTAGAGATATATTTATGGCAAATTTCAAATAGTGTTTATTTTGATTTTCGCGCAAAGATTCACGAGGGCTTTCTGCTCTAGCCGTCTCTAATTTAGCAGCGTAAGACAAGAGAGAAGATAACTAGCTATCACAGTCCACACAAACTATTGCGCTAGTCTTTTACCAACAAATATTGGGATTGATTGTACTTATAAGACCTCCATGACTCAAAGGACGAGCATGTTTAAGGTGAAAGGAATTCATACCCGTGACTCTCGGATTACGAGTCGAGTGTCTTAACCACCTGCTCATGCCGGGCCAAAGTATCAGATCATGGATTTCAATTGAAATTCTTTGCCTACGGGACAACGAGATAGAGAACAAAACGAATATTCCCCAGGTGAGACTCGAACTCACAACCCCGGCATATCCCACAAGTACTGTCTTATAAGTACCGTGCGCTAACCAATTGCGCCACTGGGGATAAGATATTATTTGCAATAGAAGCACTAGAACACTTCACTATTTCCTAAAACCCTTTATCTATTAGCCAAGTTAACACTAAAACTACCCAACCCAGAAGGATACTTAACATTCATAGACGTAGCCATAAACATCCAATACAGACAATTACGAAACTTTATACATAACAAAAAATACAGGGGCGTGGATTTTTTTACACTCGATGGGGGAGATGATTTTTACAACCACTTATATGGACTGTTTAATTTGCAAGTTGGTAATCTCTGATTACGAGAACCTGAAAGCTGTAAACATACAGTCAGAGTAATCTTGTTGCCTCGATACTTCAAGATTTCCATGCAGGTTTGTGTAAGTGAGGTGTTGTGAACAGTTTTCAAAATGTTAACAGAATAAAGACAAATGTGTCACAAATTAACTGCCACATGAATTTATTCCTGCACACTGCACAGTATAAAAGATGACCATCATACTTGATAAGGTTACTAATAACTTTCATTGCATTAATTACGTTTTCAAATATTAATAAAATTAGTAATTACCCTTGATAAGTTTATATCTATTGAAAAACTGTTCTGTTGTTTGATAAAAAAATAATTAAAATGTCTTTGCGAACTTTTGAAAATTACACATTAATACAAAGTAGCACATGGTTATTCATTTGTCCTGTAGTCTACATGTTCTCAAACGTAGACCTCCTTTGTGATGATCTGTTTATGAATTCTTTTATAAGCTCTTCTATATTTATCTTGTCAACCTCATCTTTGTGAGTGTGACAAACTGCCGCATGGTTGAGGCGGCACTGAGACATAGTTGACCTTAACCACGTTTTCAACCGTCTTAATGCAGAAAAGCTGCGTTCACATTCGCAGCTGGATACTGGACATACAAGCAAAATTTTCATGAGAAGAAAAACTTCCTTAAACATCTGCTGGCTTGTTTCATGCATTTTACAGTGAGCCTCCTTCGCACCTTTCAGAGATACTGCTTTTGTTGTTCCTTTGTACATGGACAACTGAAACTCGAGCCGTTGTGCAGAGATTTCTGGAAGGAAGTTTACAACCGAGTTGTCAATCTTGCCATAGTTGATCATATTCTCAAGTGCCAGGTATTGCATCAAGGCATTGTTGTCTGCATTGAATCTAGTGGTCAGATGTTCTATGACTCTGTCCACAAATTCAAAATATTGGCTTCTGCAGTAATCTCCAGCTGTTGCAGAATGGTGTGCTGAGCCATCACCTGTGATCCTTCTGGGGGGTCTGCGAATGGGTGGTAGTTCAATAGGCACCAGATCTAGGTAAGTTACCTTTTTCTCAGCTTCATGAAATATCTTGTTGTAATTTTCCTCTGTTCGCAATACCCGCAATTGCTCAACTGTCATTGCAGATGCTTCAATCATGTCAGATACTGTCACTGATTTTGCTTGGAATGCACGGTTTAGTTCCACTAATGCAGCTAATGGATGCTGAACCATCAACAATCCTAAAACTGTCTTTCCTTTGTCAGATCTGTCCAGCAGACCTCGTGCTTTCACTGCTACATCTGATTTATCATTTGCTAATTCAGACAAAGAATCAACAATGTCACTGTGGTGATCATTAGCACATGTAATTACAGATAGGCGGGACAACCAGCGTTTTGGACACAGTGGGCGGATGTATTTAACTGGACCATTGTGACTGTCTGACGATACAATATTTTCAAAGATTGTCTTGTATTTGCCTGACCTCTGAAGCAAGACACCGGGTTCACGTACCCACTGGATAGAATCTCGAACACATTCACAAGCTTCAACTGCATGTTGCATTATTAAATTAGCCTTGTGTGTTCCACAATGAAAAAACAAAGCTGACGGTTGCTTCTCTTTTATTTTTTCCTGGCATCCACTGTACGCACCACTCATGTTAGCGGCTCCATCATAAGTTTGTGCTCTTAATCTTGACAGTGGTAAATTGAGTCTGGTCAGTACATCAAGTATAGTCGAGGATATTGTTTCACAAGTTGTATTGGAAACACTGTACAAACCAAGAAATGTCTCATGGACGTCAATGTTTTCATCTACGTATCGTACACATATTGCTTCCTGTTCGGCACCTGTAACATCCTGAGTGCCATCAACCATTAATTCAAATATTTTATTTTGCTTCACTTCGTGTGTTATGTTCCTCAGTATTTGATGGCTGAACATCTCCAATATTTCATTCTGAGCCTGGGGTGATGTGAATGTGGTTTTCTTTGACAAGTAGGCCGTCAACTCAGGATCTTCCTCTTCCAGGAGCTTCATTAACTGCAGGAAGTTTCCCTCCGTATCATTATGTCCACGTAATGCTAAATCTTGACGCAGTAAGAAACGTAAACTTCTGAATATTTGGGCTAGACTTCCTTTGTATTCTTCCTGCTGCTTCTTTTTTCCATCATGTAGCTGGAGAGTCACTGGAGTTACATCAAGTGAACCTTCTGGAGATATAGCAAATCTGTTCTGAGAGGAGGATTGGTGTTCGTTAAATTTCTGTTTTGCCTTTTCCTAGTTGCAAAACCGGTGGATATGAAGGAATACTCCACTGGACTCTCCAATTTCACTGTAAAAAGACCTATATTTTCCTCCTTGGCACAATGATAGCATATGACTTTTTGAGTCTGATTGTCCAAGTGCAGCCATGGAAACTTATCAAACAACGTACCCTAGAAGTTGATATCTTGATATTTTGCTTTCTGTCGTGGTATTAGATGTGCGTATGGATGATATGAGGCCCGTTGTAAAATCGAAACTCAAATTAAAGGAGCGGAGGGGGGCGATATAGGGCGCGTCTAGATCCGAGCGGGCAAGGGCACGTCTGGATCCGAGCGGCCCAAACCTGTCGTTAACTGTACATTAAACATTCACTATGGTCAGCACCTTTGGCAGCTGAGGAGAGTAAGACGTTCGACAATAAAACCGGGAAGACATGCGTAAGAACAAATAGCGCAGGCAAACCGCACAATATACACATAAGATTGATGCAGCTACAACTGGCCTGCCAGATCTAGATAACAGGATTTTTCGCGTGGGAGTAATATTTTCGAATTTCACGCTCTGTTCAATCTGTTGTGATGAAAATTTTACTTAATCGTACATTACGTACAAAACATGGGTAGATTCTGTGATAGTGCTTGCAAGCCTTGCATGTATACTTAGGCCTACCGACTGATACTTACGAACTATCGCTTATATAAAAAAACTTAGAGGAACGCCTATTTTAAAGATGTACATTTTGGCGACTGAAAAAGCCTACATCTAGGCCTAATTATGTAATTCGATTGGTAAGAACACGGGAATTACAAGAAGAAACACACAATTTGTAGGCCAGTGATGCAATAAAACAGTTCAACAGACCAAACTGTACGGGGGGGATGATTGTATGCACCACACACCCCACCTAAAATGAAGGAGGGGATTTATCCCCCATTCTCCCAGGATCTACGCCCCTGAAAGAAATTAGTAAGCAGATATTTCTTCATAATAAATTACACCATCCACAACGAGTTAAAATGGAAACAATAATAGAAGAATTAAAGATAATAAATCAGAATTATTTCACTCAGAATGCCATTCAAACAGCTCAAAATGACTTTAATACATTACTACTGTGAAACTGATACACCGAATATTACAGTACCAACGTTTTGAAACCACAGAAAACAAGAACTCTGCAAGAACAGCAACAAACATACGAAAATATCCGCAATGAACATTCCTTTCAGTAACAACGTAATCACAACCGTAAAGTCATTAGACAGTCTCAACTGACAACCAACGCAACATAAGAAACAGGTAAAACATAATACGCCAGAGAAAACGCCGTAGAACAAACGTGTAACGCGAGAAACTTGGTTTGTCAAATCCTTGTAAAATATGTGGAGACCCATATGTAAGAGAAGCTGGAAGTACTTTAGACACACGTGTCTCACAACACATCAGTACGTTACAGACGTATGACCAACACAAAACCACTTCAACAGAAACACTTCTTGTACAAACAGGGAACCACAAACACAGAAAACCCATTTTATGTTTCTACCTTAAAAAATACGAATGATTTTGAAGAGAAAATATATGGAAGCTAAATTTATTAAAGAATCTAATCCGTAGATGAACACTTAATGGCATATGTAACCAAACCACCGTTCTAAAAACAATACGCAATACCGATACACTTGACACCATTACTTTCAGTTTAACACTTGCATACTGTGAAGTATCACACAGACTTACAATTCGTTTATAACCCTTAAATATACTTTATGTCCTTTCAACTTATTACTGTTTCTTAGCAACTTGTATATTCTGTTTATTTGTTTTTAACTAATCATAAAACATATTGTAATTCTTTTTATATTTATATCTTATAAAATAGTCATTTATGTGATATGTTAGTACAGTTGCATGTTTAGTGTTATAACTATACTATAATATTACACTGTTAATAATTTAACGAATATTATAATATTAAACGGTTGTGTATATTAACCCTAATGAAGCTGAAAAGGAAAAACGTCAGTTAGATAAAAAAATATTTTATATATGTTTGTTTGTTTGTTTTTAAATTTCGCGCAGAGCTACACGAGAGCTATCCGCGCTAAACGTTCATCGTTTCGTAGTTTATGACTAAAGGAAAAGTCCTCCGCTAATACACCGCTAAATTTTCGGATTTACAACGTTAAAATCAGGGATTCGATTAACTTCGGTGGACTCAGATGAGAGCCCAGTGTGACTTTCCAAAAGAAAACACACACACACCAGAGGGAAAGTACCAATTCGTCATCACCCACTGTCAACTGTTGGCTACTCTTTTTATCAACTAATATTACAACTGACCGTCACATTATAACGTCCCCACGGGCCAAAGGGCGAGGATGTTTCGTGTATACGGGGATCAACACATTTTTGCAGCAAACATCACATTAGAAACCACCTACACAATACTTACATTTGTCTCACACAACGATTCATGAGGGCTTTCTGCTCTCGCCGTCTCTAATTTAGCAGCGAAGGACAAGAGACAAGGGGGGCCTGGCATGGCCTAGCGCGTTAAGGCGTGCGCTTCGTAATCTGAGGGTCGCGGGTTTGCGCCCGAGTCGCGCCAAACATGCTCGCCCTCCCAGCCGTGGGGGCGTTATAATGTGACGGTCAATCCCACTATTCGTTGGTAAAAGAGTAGCCCAAGAGTTGGCGGTGGGTGGTGATGACTAGCTGCCTTCCCTCTAGTCTTACACTGCTAAATTAGGGACGGCTAGCACAGATAGCCCTCGAGTAGCTTTGTGCGAAATTCCAAAACAAACAAACAAACAAACAAGAGACAAGGTAAATAGTCATGACAGTCAACACTAACTATTGTTCTAGTCTTTTTAACAACGAATATTGGGATTGATTGTCCCTTGTAACACCTCCATGACTCAAAGGGCGAGCATGTTTGGGGTAATAGGAATCAATACCCGCGACTCTCGGATTACGAGTCGAGTGTCTCAACCACCTGGTCATGCCGGGCCAAAATATCAGATCGTGGATTTCAATTGAAATTCTTTGCCTACGTGACAACGAGATAAAGAACAGAACGAATATTCCCCAGGTGAGGCTCGAACTCACAACCCCGGCATATCCCACAAGTACTGTCTTATAAGTACCGTGCGCTAACCAATTGCGCCACTGGGGATATGATAGTATTTGCAATAGAAGCACTAGAACACTTCACTATTTCTTAAAAACCTTTGTCCATCAGCCAAGTTAACACTAAAATTTCCCAACACAGAAGGATACTTAACATTAATCGGTTGTGTATATTAACCCTCATGTAGCTGCAAAGGAAAAACGTCAGTTAGATAACAAAAATATTTATGAATTAGGCGCAAAGCTGCACGAGGGATATCCGCGCCAGCCGTCCATAATTTAGTGGTTTAAGTCTACGGATTTACAATGTTAAAATCAGGGATTAGATAACCTTCGGTGGACTCAGTTTAGAGCTTAGTGTGGCTTTGCTAATGAAAACACACACACGAGAGGGAAAGCAGCAATTCGTCACCACTCACCGCCAACTCTTGGGCTACTCTTTACCCACAAATATTGCAAATGACCGCAACATTATAACAACCACACGGCTGAAAGGGCGAGGATGTTTGGTGTATACGGGGATCAATACATTTTCCAGCAAACATCACATTAGAAACAACCCACACAATACTTACATTTGTCTTACACAACAGTTATTTTAAAAAAACTTTGTACAAACCAAACCAAGGAGTGGCAATAGATAACAGTGCAGCAGTGACACTAAAATTCAAAACTCTTGACACATATACAGGCATGTGAAAAAGTCAGGACACCCTATGAAAGCCTGTATATTTTTGTAACATTTTTGGATATGTAGTTATTTAATCTCAATTTCAACAATACTGAGAGATTATAGGAATATATCTAAACAACTAAAACTGAAGAAAGGACTTTTCAAGATCTTCTGTAAATGTAATTCTACAAAATGCATATTCTAACTGAGGAAAAGTTAGGACAACCCACATTTATATCCACTTAAAATGGCTCAACTCAAACACAGGTGTATCATACCAGGTGCACATGATTAGAAGATCGTTACTCAGCATTTTGAATGAGGCATGATTTATTTAAACCTCAGATATTTAGTTTGGTGTGCTCCTGACTGTTGAAGTGAAAGTGAGCACCATGGTGAGAGCAAAAGAGCTGTCTGAGGCCTTCAGAAAGAAAATTTATGAGTCTGGTAGCACTTTATGAGTCTGGTAAGGGTTTTAAAAAGATCCCAAAAGATATTGAAATCAACCATTCCACTGCCCGGAAAATAGTCAACAAGTGGAGGGCTTTCAAAACAACTGCCAACATGCCCAGGTCTGGTCGTCCAAGCAAGTTCACCCCGAGAGCAGACCGCAAGATGCTAAAAGAGGTTTTCAAACACCCTAACATGTCATCACGAGACCTACAGCACGCTCTGGTACTGCTGATGTGAAAGTGCATGCCTCTACAATCAGAAAGAGACTGCACAAGTTTAACTTGCATGGGTGGTGTACAAGGAGGAAACCTTTGTTCTCTAAGAGAAACATCAAGACCAGACTAAAGTTTGTCAGAGAGAATGTAGACAAAGAACAGGTCTTCTGGAATAATGTTCTTCGGACAGATGAGTCCAAAATTGAATTATTTGGACACCGGAACAGAGGACGTGTTTGGCGTAAACAAAATACTGAATTCCAGGAAAAGATTCTCATACCAACTGTGAAGCATGGAGGTGGAAGTGTCATAGTTTGGGGCTGCTTTGCTGCAGCAGGACCTGGACAGCTCACAATTATAGAATCCACCACGAATTCCACTGTGTATCAGAGAGTGCTTGAGAATCATATGAGACCATCTATATGAAAATTAAAGCTGAAGCGGAACTGGACACTTTAACACGACAATGACCCAAAACATATCAGGAAATTCCCCAAGGACTGGTTGAAAACTAAGAAATGGAGAGTCCTGGATAGCGGAGACAAAGCCCAGATCTTTATTGCATTGAGATGCTGTGGGGTGACTTGAAACGGGCCGTACATGCAAAAAACTCCTCAAACATCTCACAGCTGAAAGAATTCTGCATTGAGGAGTGGGGCAAACTTTCTTCAAACCGATGTCAGAGACTGGTAGATGGCTACAAAAATCGTCTCACTGCAGTTACTTTAGCCAAAAGGGGATAACACTAATTATTAGGGGGTAGGATGGTCCTAACTTTTTCCTCAGTTAGAATATGCACTTTTGTAGAATTACATTTACAGAAGACCTTGAAAAGTCTTTTCTTCAGTTTTAATTGTTTAGTTATATAACTGTAATCTCTCAGTATTGTTGAAATTTAGATTAAATATCTATATATTCAAAAATGTTAGAAAAATACACAGACTTTCATAGGGTGTCCTACCTTTTTTCACATAACTGTAGATAAAACACAGGTTTAATACCAGAAATATGGCAGAGATATATAGATGGAATATTTGTTTTATCGGTTTGTTTTGAATTTCGCGCCAAGCTACACGAGAGCTATCTGCGCTAGCTATCTATAATCTAGCAGTGTGAGACTAGATGGAAGGTAGAAAGTTATCACCACCCTTTGCTAACTCTTGGGCTACTCTTTTACCAACGAATAGTGGGATTGAACGAACTTTATAATGCCCCCACGGCTGAATAGGCGAGAATATTTGCTGCGACGGGTATTCGAACATGCGACCCTAAGATTACGAGTCCAGTGTCTTAACCACCTGGTCATGCCGGGCCAAGATATCATATTGTGGATTTCAATTGAAATTATTTGCCTACGTGACAACGAGGTAGAGAACAAAACGTTATTTCCCCAGGTGAGGCTCGAACTCACAACCCCGGCATATCCCACAAGTACTGTCTTATAATTACCGTGCGCTAACCATTTGCGCCACTGGGAATATGATAGTATTTGCAATAGAAACACTAGAATACTTAACTATTTCCTAAAAACCTTTATCTATTAGCCAAGTTAACACTAAAACTACCCAACCCAGAAGGATACTTAACATTCTTAGACGTAGCCATAAAAATCCAATACAGACAACTACCAAGCTTCATACATAACAAAGAATATAATAAGTAGATATTTCTTCATAATAAATTACACCACCCAGAACGAGTTAAAATGGAAACAATAATAGGATAATTAAAGATAATAAATCAGAATTATTCCACTCAGAATGCCATTCAAACAGCACAAAATGACTTTAATACATTACTACTGTGAAACTGATACACCGAATATTACAGTACCAACGTTCTGAAACCACAGAAAACAAGAACTCTGCAACAACAGCAACAAACATACGAAAATATCCGCAATGAACATTCCTTTCAATGACAACGTAATCACAACCGTAAAGCCATTAGACGGTCTCAACTGACAACCAACACAACATAAGAAACAGGTAAAAAATGATACGCAAGAGAAAACGCCGTAGAACAAACGTGTCACGCGAAGAACTTGGTTTGTGAAATCTTTGTAATATATGTGGAGACGCATATGTAAGAGAAGCTGGAAGTACTTTAGACACACGTGTCTCACAACACATCAGTACGTTACAGACGTATGACCAACACAAAACCACTTCAACAGAAACACTTCTTGTACAAACAGGGAACCACAAACACAGAAGACCCATTTTATGTTTCTATTTTAAAAAATACGAAGGATTTTAAAGAGAAAAAATATGTAAACTATATTTATTAAACAAACTAGTCCGTAGATGAACAGAGACACTTGATGGCGTATGTAACTAAACCACCATTCTGAAACAATACACAACACCGAATGTTTTTTGACATTAGCAACTAAACCTTTAAACACATTTTATAATGTGTTATACTTCAGCACGTGGTAAGCTAGTTGTAGTCCGGCATTCTCCACTACAAGTAACTGATTAACTTGTACATCATTACAAGTCAGGATTTATGTTAATTAGTGAATTTGCTAACTGAAACTTGAACCTGGTTTTATTGTCTTAATTTTTTTTAATTTTAACAACCCCTCCCCCTTGAAAGTGAACTTTTATTTTGTGCCATTTCCTGGATCACACCTGTTAGGACTTGACTAAGTTTAATTCTACATCGTAGTGGGTGTAAGGTGTAATTAGTACTACATCGTCTATTTAACACCATATATGATGAATTTTTATTTTCTTAACTTAAAGTGCTCATTGTTGAAAAGAACTGCACCCATCACAGGTTGCTTACTGGTACAGTTACAACACAAAGTGTTCGTACACCTGCATCCCGAGTAGTTTTTTGTTCATAACTTATAAAGTACCACTTATAGGCTAATAAACGTATAGTGTATTATAAATATTATGCTAACACACATCTACATGAATTTTTATGTAAATTAAACCACAAATAAACTGTATATAAAGAAACAACCAAAAATTGGAGGAGCAGAAAGTGTTCGTACATTTCAGAACGTGTGAAAAAACTGATATTCCTGTGAATAATTTGTTTAGTTTGGCAAATAAACTACATTATACCATTCCAGAACTAGACACTTGGTTCATAATTATTGGAATTTAGCCAGCAATAAATGTACTTCCGGCAATATAGCGCCGTATCCGTCATTATCTGCTTGGTCATCATGGCGAACAGGAAACAACTGTCCAGTGATTTAAAAAATCCGTATTGTTGGAAAACACAAGTTTCGTCTGTTTCTTTCCGGTATTGCTACACAACTTAATGTGCCGAAATCTAATTTCCAAGTTTAAGGTTACAGGATCAACTGCTAACCACCTTCGTTCAGGACGCCCTACCAAAATTCCAGAGAGAACCTAGAGGATGGTTCTCAAAAAAGTTAGTAGGAACCCTCGTTTAACTCGTAATGACATACAGAAACTGGTAAGGGAAACTGAGGTTGACGTATGACCAACACAAAACCACTTCAACAGAAACACAGAAAACCCATGTTAATTTTCTACCTCACAAAATACGAATGATTTTGAAGAGAAAAAAATAGGGAAGCTAAATTTTTTAAAGAAACTAGTCCGTAGATAAACACTTGATGGCATATGTAACCAAACCACTATTCTAAAAACAATACAGAACACCGATACACTTGACACTATTACTTTCTGTTTAACACTTGCATACTGTTGAGTATCACACAGTCTTACAATTCGTTTATAACCCTTAAGTACACCAAATATCCTTTCAACTTATTACTGTTTCTTAGCAATTTGTATTTTCTGTTTATGTGTTTTTAACTAATGATAAAACATGTAATTCTTTTTATATTCATATATTATAAAATAGTCATTTATGTAATATGTCAGAACAGCTGTATGATTAGTGTTATAACTATAATATTAGAGTGTTAATAATTTAACGAATATTATAATATTAAACGGTTGTGTATATTAACCCTAATGAAGCTGAAAAGGAAAAACGTCAGTTAGATAAAAAATATTTTATACATGTTTGTTTGTTTGTTTTTGAATTTTCGCGCAGAGCTACACGAGGGCTATCCGCGCGAGCCGTCCATCATTTCGTAGTGTACGACTAAAGGGAAAGTCCTCCGCGAATACACCGGTAAGTTTACGGATTTACAACGTTAAAATTATGGGTTCAATTCCTTTCGGTGGACTCAGTTTAGAGCTTAGTGTGGCTTTGCTAATGAAAACACACACACGAGAGGGAAAGCAGCAATTCGTCACCACTCACCGCCAACTCTTGGGCTACTCTTTACCCACAAATATTGCAAATGACCGTCACATTATAACAACCACACGGCTGGAAGGGCGAGGATGTTTGATGTATACGGGGATCAATACATTTTCCAGCAAACATCACATTAGAAACAACCCACACAATACTTACATTTGTCTCACACAACAGTTATTTTAAAAAAAACTTTGTACAAACCAAACAAAGGAGTGGCAATAGATAACAGTGCAGCAGTGACACTAAAATTCAAAACTCTTGACACATATACAGGCATGTGAAAAAGTCAGGACACCCTATGAAAGCCTGTGTATTTTTGTAACATTTTTGGATATGTAGCTATTTAATCTCAATTTCAACAATACTGAGAGATTATAGGAATATATCTAAACAACTAAAACTGAAGAAAAGACTTTTCAAGACCTTCTGTAAATGTAATTCTACAAAAATGCATATTCTAACTGAGGAAAAAGTTAGGACAACCCCACATTTATATCCACTTAAAATGGCTCAACTCAAACACAGGTGTATCATACCAGGTGCACATGATTAGAAGATCGTTACTCAGCATTTTGAATGAGGCTTGACCTATTTAAACCTCAGACATTTAGTTTGGTGTGCTCCTGACGTTGAAGTGAGAGTGAGCACCATGGTGAGAGCAAAAGAGCTGTCTGAGGCCTTCAGAAAGAAAATTGTAGCAGCTTATGAGTCTGGTAAGGGTTTTAAAAAGATCCCAAAAGATATTGAAATCAACCATTCCACTGCTCGGAAAATAGTCAACAAGTGGAGAGCTTTCAAGACAACTGCCAACATGCCCAGGTCTAGTCGTCCAAGCAAGTTCACCCCGAGAGCAGACCGCAAGATGCTAAAAGAGGTCTTCAAACACCCTAACATGTCATCACGGGATTTACAGCAGGCTCTGGCTACTGTTGATGTGAAAGTGCATGCCTCTAGAATCAGAAAGAGACTGCACAAGTTTAACTTGCATGGGAGGTGTACAAGGAGGAAACCTTTGTTCTCTAAGAGAAAATTCAAGACCAGACTTAAGTTTGTCAGAGAGAATGTAGACAAAGACCAGGTCTTCTGGAATAATGTTCTTTGGACAGATGAGTCCAAAATTGAATTATTTGGACACCAGAACAGAGGACGTGTTTGGCTAAAACCAAATACTGCATTCCAGGAAAAGAATCTCATACCAACTGTGAAGCATGGAGGTGGAAGTGTCATAGTTTGGGGCTGCTTTGCTGCAGCAGGACCTGGACAGCTCACAATTATAGAATCCACCACGAATTCCACTGTGTATCAGCGAGTGCTTGAGGATCATGTGAGACCATCTATATGAAAATTAAAGCTGAAGCGGAACTGGGCCCTGCAACACGACAATGACCCAAAACGTACCAGGAAATTCACCAAGGACTGGTTGAAAACTAAGAAATGGAGAGTCCTGGAATAGCTGAGTAAAAGCCCAGATCTTTATCGCATTGAGATGCTGTGGGGTGACTTGAAACGAGCCGTACATGCAAAAAACTCCTCAAACATCTCACAGCTGAAAGAATTCTGCATTGAGGAGTGGGGCAAACTTTCTTCAAACCGATGTCAGAGACTGGTAGATGGCTACAAAAATCGTCTCACTGCAGTTACTTTAGCCAAAGGGGATAACACTAATTATTAGGGGGGGTAGGGTGGTCCTAACTTTTTCCTCAGTTAGAATATGCACTTTTGTAGAATTACATTTACAGAAGACCTTGAAAAGTTTTTTCTTCAGTTTTAATTGTTTAGTTATATAACTGTAATATCTCAGTATTGTTAAAATTTAGATTAAATATCTATATATCCAAAAATGTTAGAAAAATACTCAGACTTTTATAGGGTGTCCTACCTTTTTTCACATAACTGTAAATAAAACACATGTTTAATACCAGAAATATATAGATCGAATATTTGGTTTATCGTTTTTTGTTTGTTTTGAATTTCGCGCCAAGCTACACGAGAGCTATCTGCGCTAGCCATCTATAATCTAGCAGTGTGAGACCAGAGAAAAGGCAGCTAGTTATCACCACCCATTGCTAACTCTTGGACTACTCTTTTACCAAAGAATAGTGGGATTGACCGGACATTATAACGCCCCCACGGCTGAATGGGCGAGCATATTTGGTGCGACGGGGATTCGAACATGCGACCCTCAGATTACGAGTCAAGTGTCCTAACCACCTGGTCATGCCATTTTGACTCTTTTTAGGTGAAGGAGTAAGGTTGGTCATAATACTTATGAGCGAGATAAAGGTAGCATCAGAGAGACAAGCCAGAACCCAAAAAGCAGATGTCAAACTAAATATGAATATGAACGCGAGACGACCCGAATCAGAGCATGACGATAGTGCTGCCTTGGCTGGGATCTAAAGATGCAACAACACCGGCATATCCGACAAGTACTGTCTTATAAGTACCGTGCGCTTTTTTGTTTTATTATTCAAAACCTCTTGAAGAGGCCTCTTAATCATATATATTACATGCAAAACAAGTACAAAAATCAAATACACGATTATGCACAATTGAATGCAACGAATACTCTCTCTGATTACTCGTATTGAAGGACACACAATAATGTAACGTTGTGAACAAGGACAAACATGTTTAGAATAAAACTGAAAGAAACATCGACATTATTACGAATAACATACCTGGAATCATCAAAACTTGTTTTCTTTATTAACTGACCTTTATAAAATGACAACAGATTTAAATGTATATTTTTGGCTAAACAAAATTATCTTAACAGTCATAACACAATATTTAGCTAGTGTAATCAAAAACATACGCTGTAGGTTGTCATCTTTTCTTAATCTTTCTAGGATACCCTGTACAAGAATTCTCCATTTCTGATTCATTGGTACTGATTTTGAATGATAAAGGAAAGAGTATTGAAAACTAATGTTCATAAGGATTGAACCACTGGACATAGGCAATATAAATGTCTCACTGTTTCAGTTTCTTTATCACAAGGTGTACATAAACTAGTATCATGTTTTTGCATATGAACAAGTTTATTGTTCGTGATTAAAGCATTGTGATAAAATAAATAATTCACATCAAAAAAGACAAAGCCTTTAAATGGGTGATAAGTATATTTATGTATTTTTTTTTCCAGTTGATATCTATTAAAATATCTTCCCATGCAATAATTTCTTCAGTAGCGGGGATGGAGTTCTGGTGTATTGTCTTAATCAGTCTTTTATCAGGAAGATCATTTAGTGGATAACAATTTCACCATCTGAATCACACATCTCAAAAATAAATTTTGTCGTACCTGTAATTGGGGGAATCTCTCTTTTCAACCAAGCCTTTCCATTGTTCTGTAATAGCATCATATAACTATTAGTAATACTGTCTGACTTGGACAGGTATCATACTTTCAGATACATCCTGACATAACTCGATAAAAGTTTCTAAGGGAAGCCAACGAGGGACAAATTAGTAAGTGAAGTCCCTTAAGCGAATTAGTCCCGCGCTAATAAAATTTTAATAATAGAATGTGCTTAATTCCATAGTGGGAACAAAAACATTGAGAAATAGTGGTTGCGGAAAAACAATTTCTGTGTTATTTGAGTACCGTGCGCTAAACAATTGTACCACTGAGGATGTTATGGTACATGGAATAGAAGCCCTAGAACACTTCACTATTTCCAAAAAACCTTTGTCCATCAGTCAAGTTAACCATAAAATTTCCCAACCCAGAAGGATACTTAACATTAAACGGTTGTGTATGTTAACCCTCATGTAGCTGCAAAGGAAAAACATCGGTTAAGATGACAAAAATATTTTAAAAGTGTTTGATTTTGAATTTCGCTCAAAGCGACACGAGGGTTATCCGCGCTAGCCATCCATAATTTAGTTGTATAAGTTTACGGATTTACAACGTTAAAAGCAGGGATTCGATTACCTTCGGTGGATTCAGATGAGAGTCCAGTGTGGCTTTGTTAAAGGAAACGCACACACACTAGAATATTGCAACTGACGGCCACATCATAACGACCCCACGGCTAAAAGGGCGAAGATGTTTCGTGTATACGGGGATCACAACCAAACAAAGGAGTGGCCATAGATAACAGTGACATTTGTAATAATATTCATATGTACACAAGACATCAAAGCTCTTGACACATATTGATTAAACTCAGGTTTAATACCATAAGTATGGTAGAGATACATCGATGGCATATTTCGGAAACGATTTGGTTTGAGTCTTGCGCAAAGATTCATGAGGGCTTTTTGCTCTAGCCGTCTCGAATTTAGCAGCGTAGGACGAGAGACAAGGTAAATAGTCATCACAGTCAACACTAACTATTTTTCTAGTCTTTTTACAACGAATATTGGGATTGATTGTCCCTTGTAACACCTCCATGACTCAAAGGGCGAGCATGTTTGGGGTAATAGGAATTAATACCCGCGACTAATTACGAGTCGAGTGTCTCAACCACCTGGTCATGCCGGGCCAAAATATCAGATCGTGGATTTCAATCGAAATTCTTTGCCTACGTGACAACGAGGTAGAGAACAAAATGGTCATTCCCCAGGTGAGGCTCGAACTCACAACCCCGGCATATCCCACAAATACTGTCTTATAAGTACCGTGCGCTAACCAATTGCGCCACTGGGGATATGATATTATTTGTAATAGAAACTCTAGAACACTTCACTATTTCCTATAAACCTTTATCTATTAGCCAAGTTAACACTAAAACTACCCAACCCAGAAGGATAATTAACATTCTTAGACGTAGCCATAAAAATCCAATACAGACAACTACCAAGCTTCATACATAACAAAGAATATAATAAGTAGATATTTCTTCATAATAAATTACACCATCCAGAACGAGTTAAAATGGAAACAATAATAGGATAATTAAAGATAATAAATCAGAATTATTCCACTCAGAATGCCATTCAAACAGCACAAAATGACTTTAATACATTACTACTGTGAAACTGATACACCGAATATTACAGTACCAACGTTTTGAAACCACAGAAAACAAGAACTCTGCAACAACAGCAACAAACATACGAAAATATCCGCAATGAACATTCCTTTCAATGACAACGTAATCACAACCGTAAAGCCATTAGACGGTCTCAACTGACAACCAACACAACATAAGAAACAGGTAAAAAAATGATACGCAAGAGAAAACGCCGTAGAACAAACGTGTCACGCGAAGAACTTGGTTTGTGAAATCTTTGTAATATATGTGGAGACGCATATGTAAGAGAAGCTGGAAGAACTTTAGACACACGTGTCTCACAACACATCAGTACGTTACAGACGTATGACCAACACAAAACCACTTCAACAGAAACACTTCTTGTACAAACAGGGAACCACAACACAGAAGACCCATTTTATGTTTCTACCTTAAAAAATACGAAGGATTTTAAAGAGAAAAAATATGTAAACTATATTTATTAAACAAACTAGTCCGTAGATGAACAGAGACACTTGATGGCGTATGTAACTAAACCACCATTCTGAAACAATACACAACACCGAATGTTTTTTGACATTAGCAACTAAACCTTTAAACAGATTTTATAATGTGTTATACTTCCGGCATTCTCCACTACAAGTAACTGATTAACTTGTACATCATTACAAGTCAGGATTTATGTTAATTAGTGAATTTGCTAACTGAAACTTGAACCTGGTTTTATTGTCTTAATTTTTTTGAATTTTAACAACCCCTCCCCCCTTGAAAGTGAACTTTTATTTTGTGCCATTTCCTGGATCACACCTGTTAGGACTTGACTAAGTTTAATTCTACATCGTAGTGGGTGTAAGGTGTAATTAGTACTACATCGTCTATTTAACACCATATATGATGAATTATTATTTTCTTAACTTAAAGTGCTCATTGTTGAAAAGAACTGCACCCATCACAGGTTGCTTAGTGGTACAGTTACAACACAAAGTGTTCATACACCTGCATCCCGAGTAGTTTTTTGTTCATAACTTAAAAAGTACCACTTATAGGCTAATAAACGTATGATTTATTATAAATATTATACTAACACACATCTACATGAATTTTTATGTAAATTAAACGACAAATAACGTGTATATAAACAAACAACCAAAAATTGGAGGAGCAGAAAGTGTTCGTACAGTTCAGAACGTGTGAAAAAACTGATATTCCGTAAAAATTTTGTTTAGTTTGGCAAATAAACTACATTATACCATTCCAAAACTAGACACTGGGTTCGTAATTATTGAAATTTAGCCAGCAATAAATGTACTTCCGGCAATATAGCGCTGTGTCCGTCCTTATCTGCTTGGTCATCATGGCGAACAGGAAACAACTGTCCAGTGATTTAAAAAATCCGAATTGTTGTAAAATACAAGTTTCGCCTGTTTCTTTTCAGTATTGCTACACAACTTAATGTGCCGAAATCTAATTTCCAAGTTTAAGGTTACAGGATCAACTGCTAACCACCTTCGTTCAGGACGCCCCACCAAAATTCCAGAGAGAACCAAGAGGAAGGTTCTCAGAAAAGTTAGTAGGAACCCTCGTTTAACTCGTAATGACATACAGAAACTGGTAAGGGAAACTGGGGTTGAAGTAAGCACCTCTACAGTTACGAACATGTTACGCTCTTCTGGGTTCAACTGAGGTTGACGTATGACCAACACAAAACCACTTCAACAGAAACACAGAAAACCCATGTTAAGTTTCTACCTCACAAAATACGAATGATTTTGAAGAGAAAAAAATATGGAAGCTAAATTTTTTAAAGAAACTAATCCGTAGATAAACACTTGATGGCATATGTAACCAAACCACTATTCTAAAAACAATACAGAACACCGATACACTTGACACCATTACTTTCTGTTTAACAATTTCATACTGTGAAGTATCACACAGTCTTACAATTCGTTTATAGCCCTTAAGTATACTTTATATCCTTTCAACCTATTACTGTTTCTTAGCAACTTGTATTTTTCTGTTTATGTGTTTTTAACTAATGATAAAACATATTGTAATTCTTTTTATTTTTATATCTCATAAAATAGTCATTTATGTAATATGTTAGTACAGTTGCATGTTTAGAGTTATAACTACACTATTAGAGTGTTAATAATGTAACGAATATTATAATATTAAACGGTTGTGTATATTAACCCTAATGAAGCTGAAAAGGAAAAATGTCAGTTAGATAAAAAATATTTTATATATGTTTGTTTGTTTGTTTTTGAATTTTTCGCCCAGAGCTACACGAGGGCTGTCCGCGCGAGCCGTCCATCGTATCGTAGTGTACGACTAAAGGGAAAGTCCTCCGCGAATACACCGGTAAGTTTACTGATTTACAACGTTAAAATTATTGGTTCGATTCCTTTTGGTAAACTCAGATGAGAGACCAATGTGGCTTTGCTAAAGAAAACTCACACACTCTAGAGGGAAAGCAGCAATTAATCATCACCCACCGCCAACACTTGGGCTACTCTTTTACCAACGAATATTGCAACTGACCGTCACATTATAACAACTCCACGGCTGAAAGGGCGAGGATGTTTGATGTATACGGGGATCAATACATTTTCCAGCAAACATCACATTAGAAACAACCCACACAATACTTACATTTGTCTCACACAACAGTTATTTTAAACACTTTGTACAAACCAAACAAAGGAGTGGCAATAGATGACAGCCAAGTAGTGACATTTGTTATTATATTCATATGTACACTAAAAATCAAAACTCTTGACACATTTATTGGGTTGAGGAATAATTCGTGAGCGTTTTTAAATAAATTCATTCAAGCATTACATGCAAGACTATACAATACTTCAATACATGAACACCTTACACCCAAAACATTTATTATGATACTTTATTTCATGTAATACCTCGGTATATAGTATGCATTGTTTTAAACGAAATTGCAAGAAATTAAATGCGAAAAGCAGATGGTTTCGAAAATGCTCGATTTTGTCCACTTGACATTCCATTTAATGAGCTGAAAATGAAAGCAAAAATTAAATACAAATGAAAATCAAACACACCATCTATTAGAGCAAAAAATTATCTACCAAATGACGTGAAATATTTTGCGAAAGCGTTTCATTTATTAATATATTTTTTTAACTTGAAGAAACGCTCACGAATTATTCCTCAACCCAATATTTTAAACTCAGGTTTAATACCAGAAGTATGGTAGAGATATATCGATGGCATATTTCCTATAGGGTTTCACGTAAGGCTATCTGCTTTCGTCGTCTCCAATTTGACTGCGTAAGATTAAAGACAAGGCAGCTGGTCATCACAGTTCACACAAACTCTTGTGCTCGTCTTGTGCAACGAATAATGGGATTGATAGTTTCCTTTTGTCGCCTCCAGGGCGATGATGTTTGGTGTGAAGGGAATTCGACCTTCATGGCGGACCAAAATATCAAATCGTGGATTTAAATAGAAATTATCTGTCTACGTGACAACGAGGTGGAGAATAAAACGTCAATTCCCCAGGTGGGGCTCAAACTCACAACCCCGGAATATCCCGTAAGTACTGTCTTATAAGTAGCGTGTGCTAACAAATTACGCTACTGGGGATATAATAGTATATAGAATAGAACACTTCACTTTATCCATTAGCCAAGTTTACACTAAAATTACCCAACCCAGAAGGATAGTTAAAATTTTTTAGACGACCCAAAGTAGTCTAAAATTGAAGTGGAAATTACGGAAAATTGATATTTCTTCTTTACGGTCTTTTTTCCGTTACGGATTCATACCTGTATAACTGGCATTTTAGACGTACGTATTGTGTTCCACAAAGTACTTCAAATGCCTTTCTTTAACACCTGGAACACCTGTAATGTATAACAGTTAATCTTTGTGTCTAAAACCTTGAGTACCATGTAATATACAATAGCTAATCTTTGTGTCTAAAACCTTGAGTACCATGTAATATATAATAGCTAATCTTTGTGTCTAAAACCTGGAGTACCATGTAATACATAATAGCTAATCATTGTGTCTAAAACCTTGAGTACCATGTAATACATAATAGCTAATCATTGTGTCTAAAACCTTGAGTACCATGTAATACATAATAGCTAATCATTGTGTCTAAAACCTTGAGTACCATGTAATATATAATCGCTAATCTTTGTGTCTAAAACCTTGAGTACCATGTAATATATAATAGCTAATCTTTGTGTCTAAAACCTTGAGTACCATGTAATATATAATAGCTAATCTTTGTGTCTAAAACCTTGAGTACCATGTAATACATAATAACTAATCTTTGTGTCTAAAACCTTGAGTACCATGTAATATATAATAGCTAATCTTTGTGTCTAAAACCTTGAGTACCATGTAATATATAATAGCTAATCTTTGCGGCTTAAACTTTGTTAATATCTCCAAGTTAAAACTCGACCATTCTGTTTATAGGTAAGAGTTAAACTTTGTTAATATCTCCAAGTTAAAACTCGACCATTCTGTTTATAGGTAAGAGCTGGCTAAAAAGTTTCTTCCTCGGTGCTGCTAAATGAAACCAACCCAGACTAAGTTATCTTCTGTCAACAGTAAATTCACGAAAGTGTTTGAATAGGTTCGGTCAGCCAGGTTGTAGGGTTCGCCTCGAGTCAAGAATATATCCCTCTACATTATTCCCCGCTCGTGACGGAAGAAAAATAAATCAGTGATCGAATATTTACGAAAGAACTGTTTAAACGCATCCGTAATAAAACACGTAATTAAAAAAAAATAAAGAACGTGATTCGAACCTGAAATCTGCCCTACTTTTTTCTACTGATTTTGAACGTGAGGACATCTTTCATCGCGATTTAACAAGAAACTGACACTTTTATAAATGTGCAACTTCCTCTCTGAACGTAAAGGTAATTTATTAGCAGAACCTTCTTGTTATAATATTCAGATAGCCACATTTAGACGAAAACATGCCACACTAACGAGCGTCAGACAGAAGATAAAAAAAAAAATTCACTATTACTTCTCATCTTCGTCTTCCACCTTACTCAGCATAATTGTTATCCTCCCCTCAGAGTTCTTTCACTAAAAATTCATCAACGCAGAAAACACGATACTCTCCCCCCCCCTGAGAATTTGATAGGTTCAATTTGGTTGAATGTCATACAAGATAATTAATGTACCATCGCGCAACTGTACTCCTTGTTAATTTCATTTATTTGTTCTTATCACTGATTGTTACTGGCTATTATTGATTGTTGTTGGTTATTTCACATTGTTACTGGTTGTTTCTCATTGTTGCTGGCTGTTATTGATTGTTCCTGATTATTACTGGCTATTATTGATTGTCATCGGCTATTTCGCATTTTTACTGCTATTATTGGATATTTTTATTATTGCTTGATACTATTGGTTGTTACTGGTTATTTTTCATTGTTACCGATTATTATTGGTTGTTATTGGTTATTTCTCTTTGTTACTGGATATTATTGGTAGTCTCTGATTGTTGCTTAATATTATTAATTGTAATTTATTATTTATCATTGTTACTGGATATTATTAGTTGTTATTTGTTAATATTCATTGCTAATGGCTACAATTGGTTGTTATTGGTTAATACTCATTGTTCTGGCTATTACTGGTTGTTTCTGATTGTCACTGGTTATTTCTCATTGTTTCTAGATATTATTGGTTATTTTTTATTGTTATTGGTTGTTTCTGGTTATTTGTCATTGTTCCCGGATATTACTGGTTATTTCTTATTGTTTCTGGATATTTTGGTCATTTCTTATTGTTACTGGCTACTATTGGTTATTTCTGATTGTTACTGGCTACTATTAGTTATTTCTGATTGTTACTGGCTATTATTAGTTATTTCTGATTGTTACTGGCTATTATTGGTTATTTCTGAATGTTACTGGCTATTATTAGTTATTTCTGATTGTTACTGGCTACTATTAGTTATTTCTTATTGTTTCTGGATATTATTGGTTATTTCTTATTATTTCTGGATATTATGTTATTTCTGATTGTTACTGGCTATTATTGGTTATTCCTGATTGTTACTGGCTACTATAAGTTATTTCTGATTGTTATTGGCTACTATTAGTTATTTCTTATTGTTTCTGGATATTATTGGTTATTTCTTATTATTTCTGGATATTATTGGTTATTTCTTATTATTTCTGGATATTATTGGTTATTTCTGATTGCTACTGGCTATTATTGGTTATTCCTGATTGTTACTGGCTACTATAAGTTGTTTCTGATTGTTACTGGCTACTATTAGTTATTTCTTATTGTTTCTGGATATTATTGGCTATTTCTTATTGTTACTGGCTACGATTAGTTATTTCTGATTGTTACTGGCTATTATTAGTTATTTCTGATTGTTACTGGCTATTATTGGTTACTTCTTATTGTTTCTGGATATTATTGGTTATTTCTGATTGTTACTGGCTACTATTAATTATTTCTGATTGTTACTGGCTACTATTAGTTATTTGTGATTGTTTCTGGCTACTATCAGTTATTTTTTATTGTTACTGGCTACTATTAGTTATTTATGATTGTTGCTGGCTACTATTAGTTATTTATGATTGTTACTGGCTACTATTAGTTATTTCTGATTGTTATTGGTTATTTCTGATTGTTACTAGTTATTATTGGTTGTTTCTGATTGTTACTGGTTATTATTGATTGTTTTTTATTGTTACTGCCTATTGTTGGTTATTTCTTATTGCTTCTGGATATAATTGGTTATTTGTGATTGTTACTAGTTATTATTGGTTGTTTCTGATTGCTACTGGTTATTATTGGTTATTTCTGATTGTTACTACTTATTATTGGTGATTTCTTATTGCTTCTGGATATTATTGGTCATTTCTGATTGTTACTGGCTATTATTGGTTATTTCTTATTGTTTCTGGATATTATTGGTCATTTCTGATTGTTATTGGTTATTGCTTGCTGTTAATACAACCTATATAAATATCTTTTGATATTTGATCCTTTGATAACATAAAATGTTTAACGGGTCTCGTGGAAGAGGTGTTTTTGTTCGACATTTAGAGCTTGTGACTTCTCTTACAGACTTCCTCTTTTAATCAAGCCGAGAACTGGCAAAGAAAAAAGTGGACATTGAAGTTTTTCTTTTTATACATTGAGTAATTTACACTATAAGAGATAACTATGTGCGTGTCTGATAAATATTACCTATGGAACAAGAAAGTCTATTTTTAATGTACAGACAATGACCACAATATTGCTTCAATAACAAAGTGGTCACACCACTAGGAGTTTTCTGAAGGTTTCCAGTTCTTAAAGAGCCAACTTACAGAACTTTAATACTATACCACTATAGAACTGTTTTATTTTCTATTTGAGTTTACTCGAGAAATAACACCCTCATACACGTTAAACCTGGAGTTGTTTTTATTCTATTAGAGTTCACTTGAGTAACACATCTTTGTGTATCTATAACCTGGAGTTGTTGTTTTTAACCCATGAGTTAAACTGAGTAATACACCCTTGCTTAGCCTGGAGTTATTTTTTTATTTTATTAGAGTTAACTTTAGTAAAACACCCTGATGGTTCGAGCGAAATATACGTTTATCCGCGGAGCTGTCTTTTCTATTACTCAGATTAAAATGAGTATGCTCTGAGTGAAATGTACGCTTAGCTCATAAACCTACGCTGAACTATTTTCAAAATGATGTATTCATTACCCTTCAACAAACCGTTTCTGCGTGACTGACACTGCTTATTATCGTTCTAATGAAAATAAGGTTTATATTCTACTAGATGAAGCACTAGAGAACCATCTACAGTATGACATGTTATATATAGAACACTCTACAGGTTGCTTATACCTCATTCGGATTATTGTTACAAAATAAACGACATTATATATAAATTTTAATAACCATACAATCTCAATAGCGACGAACATTGGAGCGAGTAATAACTGTAAGGTTCATCAGTTATGTGACATAAGTTCGTAATGACAAAAAATTAAATATTACGTCATTCAAAATCAAAATCAAACTGATTACATGGCATTATTCAGAGCAACACACATACATAGCTGTCTAAGAGATCAAAACACTGTAACTTGGAAACCGTATTTATGGAAATATATTGTTTTACGATGTTCAAAAGCGACACGTGGCGACATCTGTAGAGAAATGAGTTATTCGTCAAAACAAGTAGAGTTCTTCAGTATATGACGAACGTGAATTAAGCCTTACTGAACCAAATACTGCTACTGGTGTAATTAGGAAGAAGAAGGTATTAATCGTTCGACATGTGTTCTCTCATTTTATGAAACTGACCGAGTGGGCTGAGTAACGAAACGCCTGTTAACCACGTGACTAATAATGAACCAATAAACGCTTAATTAGTGCCTCCAGCGTTACAGCAGTACTACAAATAACGCACCATTTTTTTTTCTTCTAATTTCTTAGGCTATCAATCACACATAAATTATTCCGATTTTCCATTTGCTTAGGTAATGACGTAGAAACTGTAAAGTCCAAGATGCCACAGGTAACACAGAAGTCCATGGGTTTTTACACGTGCGAAAACTGGGTACCTCACCTCAAGGTTCTTTGATTCATCGACGTTAACCAAAATATTAGGCTTAGCACCAGCTGAACTGAATGACTGTAGTGCGATGAGCCTGTATACAAAATCATAAAGGAGAGATTGACTTGTGAAAATATAACAAATACAGTAACAAACACAATGCATTAAGCCTATTTATATATTGTTCCGATTAATCTGGAATAAAATTCAATTAATATATTAACTAAACGTTGTTTAGGTATATTTACGGCATATCTTTTAAGGAACAGCAAGTAGCTCGTGATGATAAGAAACCAACTTGAAGTAAAAATGTTTCTTAAGACGACTGGTATGTGTATTAAAACGACTGGTATGTGTATTAAAACATCGTAGAGAAAAACCTTTTGACCTTCACAGGTCATCTTCATGTTAACAGAGAGAGAGTTTACAACGTTGTTAACTCGAAGATGACCTAAGAAGGTCGAAATGTTATTCTCCACTATATTTTAACAAACGTTTTAATACATACACCAGTCGTCTTGAAATACATTTTTACAGCAAGTAACTGTAATCTCACAGCAGTGGCGTAGCCAAAAATGGTCACTGGGGGGAGTTTAGTTTGAGTGCTTGATGCAAGCGCCGCAGGCCTGAAGCCATGCTAAGTGAGTCCGGGGCATGCCCCACCCCCCGGGAAATTTTTTTAATAAAACGGTAAAAGAAAAGCCTGAATTATGCATTATGAGACCACGTTTTTGGCAAATTTCAGAGTGGCACACTGAGGTGTTTGTCTTATTTTTTTAATCATAAATAAATATATAGGCTTATATATATAATATACAACTTAAAGTTATCAGGCCCAGCAAAGTAGGCCTCATTATACATTCACCGTGATATTAAAGTTGAACCAAACTGTGTTGTAGATGTCCTGGCAAGAACGAACAGACGTTTGAGCCTTTCATAGATATTCGATTGTATTTCTCTAGTTCTGACAAAACTTGCTGTGTTAAAGTGTTCAATCAGAAATTTGTATTTGACCATTTGTTGTGTGTGAAATTATCTGCCATGCAATCACGGATCTTTATGAAACTTCACAGGTGGCAACTGAACTTGTCTAAAAAGTTTGGGTCCATGGAGGGTGGGTTTAACACGCCCATTGGCTACGCCCCTGTCTCACAGTTTTTTATTGAAACTTTACTGTTCCGAATTAGTTCCGTAGTAACAAAGGTATGATAAGAATACTGCTCGAATAGCAGAATTAATAAAATATCAAGTTAGATTTAAAGTTCGACATGGTGCTATGATTGGCTAGCTTTTGTACGTCATTGGCCTTCACTAACTAATCATTTTACTTTATGCAGAACACTAACACTTATAATTTTAATAATAAATGAATTGTATTATTACGTTTATTTAATTTAGGCTTAACTCTATTACCTAACAGACTTTCATTTCTTAGTAACCCTGCCCACAATTTTAAAATTTTCTTTGTTTATTGAAACTGTAAAGCGCATGTCCCTTAAACTTTTTTTTAAATTTAAATATAAAAATCGAATATCCATCTGTTAAACATCGATTGTACCATATCAATACAGAAGTCCTAAATGTAATTTAGGTTATGTAGGTTCTACTGCTAGGGCGTTAAAAACAAGCAAACAAAAGTAAAGACATGAGTTATATATTTTAAAAAACAAGAAAAACTTTAATGGCTAATGATGAACAGTATTTAAGAATAGATGAAAGCCTATTAAGCCTAAATTAAACAGATATAATAGTGCAATTCATACACTCACCCTAGTAGACAATCCACAAATCAGTTAGAAAACGGAATATACACCACAAATGGAACACGAATATACACTGCTGGCCAAAATCTTAAGGCCAATGAACATAGAGAAAAATATGCATTTTGCGTTGTTAGACTCAACCACTAATTTGAGTAGAGCTTTGAAAGATGACAATAATAAAGGGAAAATAAAAAATAAAACACTTTTTGAACATTTAATACGGAAAATGTGAACAATATGAAATTAGCCTAAATACTTGCTGGCCAAAAGTTTAAGACCATACCAAAAGAAGTCCTAAACAGGTAGGAAATGCCCAACAAGAGGTCTCAGTAGTGAGTTGCACGGCCATCATTACGAATAACTTCAAACATTCGCTTTGGCATGGTCGATGTAAGCGTTTGCAGAAGGCTGGCTGGAATGTTATTCCGAGTGGTGAAGATGGCTTCAGGAAGATCATGCACTGTTTGGAATTGACGTCCATTTCTATAGACTCCTCTTGCCATCCACCCCAAACAATTTCAATGGGGTTCAGTTCAGGCGAACACCTAGATGGTTTGAAAGAATCACCTTATTCGACATGAAAACGTCCTTTGTTTGACGCCCCTGTATAACCTGAAGCTTCATTGTTCCATGGAAGGAAAAAGCACCCCAGGTCATTATGGAACTTCCTCCACTGTGTCATGCAGAAAATGTCTCCGGTAGGATATCCTTATCGTGCCAGTAACGTTGGAAGCCATCTGGACTATCCAGGTTAAATTTTGTCTCATCAGAGAACAAAACCTTCGTCCACTTTTCTACGTCCCATGTTTGGTGCTTCTCAGCAAAGTTTAACCGAGCTGTTTCGTGGTGTGGAAGGAGACGTGGCTTTTGAAAACGCTTACGGTTTTTAAAGCCTTTCTCTCGTAGATGCCGTCTTATTGTTCTTGAGCTGCATTCTGCATCCGTGAGGGCCTTATCTGGTTCGACAATCGGCTGGTGTCTTGCTGGACAACTCGTCGAATCTTCCTGTTCAACGTCGGCGAAATTTTCCTGGGCCGACGACTTGAAATTCTCGTTCCGTATCCCTCAGGGTCTTTTAGGATATTTACAACAACAGTTTTACTACATCCAATCTCACCAGCGATGACACGTTGAGAGAAACCTTGCTTTTACAACTCGACAATTCTGCCACGTTCAAACTCTGTCAACTTTTTAACCTTTGCCATGTTTTTACCCAATGTAACACAGGAGATGTCAGTGGGAGATGTTGACAACGCTAATGCTTGAACACAAATGACTAAATTTCGTTACGTATTTACCGATTAACGCTTCGTTTCAGTATGGTCTTAAACTTTTGACCAGCTAGTATTTAGGCTAATTTCATAGAGTTCACATTTTCCCTATTAAATTCTACAAACCTTTTTATTTTCCCTTTTCTTATTTTCATCTTTTGAAACTCTACTCAAATAAATGGTTAAGTCTAACAATGCAAAATGCATATTTTTTCTTTATGTTTATTGACCTTAAGATTTTTGGCCAGCAGTGTGTATCAGCTTAAGAAAACCTGCATACTTTTACCAAATATTTATATGTAGGTTTAATTTTCTTAGCTTTATATTTTCGTAATTAAAATGCTTAGAAAAACGAGATCAAATTTTTTTATTTTTACCCGAGTTTTGTTGCTGGTCGAGGGAGTTCAGACCCTTATTGTTACTGCTGTAATCATCGGTCATTCTTAGTTGACCACCTGCAAAGGGAACATCAAATAATTCACTATTTCAACTCAGTTTGTCAGTGTCTTGTATGTTTATGGTTTTTACTTCATTTAACATGAAGTAATAATATTAAAATAAAAAATATTAAAATATTTGCTCGTCAATCTATAAATCAAATCACCCGAGAGGTTCTGTCTTTTAATATACTTAAAAACAACAATAAAGTTTTTTATCACATTCATCTATGATGACGTCATAACTACTTGGAGAGACTTAGCTTTAATGGACTGCATCGACTTCTTGCTTGAGTTGGACAATGACCGAAAATCTTTCCAGGCCGTTGTCATTTCTAGAACGGTACGACGTTTTGGATTATATACTGAGTCTTTTGTCAGGTTGTTATTTGTTTCTCAGAGTGATGCGACTTTTCGGCTTCTACAATTAAGCCTTTTTCTGGCTTTTGTTTGTTTCTTTGAGTCGCACGACGTTTCTGCTTCTATACTGAGGCCTTCTCCAGGCCAAACAATACAGGAGCTATCTGTTAAAGCTAAACCTCCACTACGTCTAAACTGCATAAAATACCCATGAAAGGTTTAGAATGTTTAGACCCAAATGTTGAACATAATACAACATGATTTTCATAATAGATGTTAACCTTTAAACTTTAATCACAATTCCACATGATTTATTTTATCGAAATACATTGTTTTAAGCTTCTAGATCAAGGTTTAATGGCGATGTTTGATAATAGATAATTTGTCTACCACCTACATGAAAGGTTCCCAAGAGCTTAACTGAAAGATGTTCCACATAAATTGACAAAATAGTGGAGGTTTCAAAACAAAAAGAGCAGTGATTGGATTATTCAAAGCGTAAAATACTGCCAGTTGAATATACTATTCCCGGGTCTCTTCTTATAAAGATTAAAATACAGTATTTCTTCAATTGGATACCTTCGCTACTAAGGATATTTTCGGCCGTAATTCCAATAATATCTCCCGAAGTTTGGTCAGCTTAATATATGCATATAGGGCTAAACTAAATTTCTTAAGCTACCAGTGTTTCTGTTTGTTGGTTTAAAGTTAAGCACAAAGCTACAAAATGGGCTATCTGTGCTATGCCCACCACGGATATTGAAACCTAATTTTCAGCCACATAAGTCTTGAGATTTACCGCTGATCAGATGGGGGCGTGGCCAGTGTAAAACAATATCTATAATTAAAATATGATTACAATGTGTAAAGTTAAAAAGTAATAATACTTGGAATATTATACAGAATAACTAACACTGTAACTCAAAGTAACAATGAACAACTAATAATACTATTAACAATAGAAATAAAACACCTTCAATCCGATGTGTGATAATGTTACACAATCCTGACTTTCTTCTGAACACTAACAATAGAAATAAAACACCTTCAATCCGAAGAGATGTGACAAGTTATTTCTAAAATGAAAGAAGTCTTAATATAACCATAGATCCAACCGTACGGCAGAGTACGTGTGTACGTTTTGTTCTTCAGATTATCAAAAATAATGCACATTTAATCGATATATCAGTAAGCGATTTTAAGCTAAACCTTCGACGTTACATCGAGCTGATGACGTCAGCAGACGATCGATACGTCTTCTAATTACAGTGGCTATTAAACCATTCAACACTTGAACTTATTTCCAAAACGAACTATCTGCTAATAAATCGGTTTCAAACGAATTAAAAGTCCTGTTGAAGTGTAGAGACTACACAGGGGAGACTGGTCGTTTGGATGATTCTTCTACGTAATAGAAACTTGGGTTAGGCAGAAAGCTGATATATATACAAAATAGTTAAGGCCTAATTGCTTACAGCAAGAACCTAACAATGAAATTCTCATTTCCTAGTCTTAAGAAGATTGGGCGAAACACAGCGCTGTGATTCTCTGGTGGTTAAAAGTGTTAAAACGTATCTACATTTTCCTTCCAGGCTTTCTAATTACATACTTTCTCACACTAACTTATAGCTTATTTATTTTAAATGGTGTAACTCATAAGTGAATGCTAGAAACATTATAAATTTTAAGATATATTGTAAAGTACAATATGTCTTTCAAAAAGTTCATATTGTATCGACTTTGTATGCAAATCAGTGCAACTTTGGTTTCTATTTTCCCTTTGTGAACATTTTTTTTTCATTGTTGTTGTTGTTAAGTGCAATGCTGCACACTAAGGAACGTGTGTCGTACCGGGATCGAACACCAGATTTAAGCATTATAAAGTACTCTAGCTTACGGCTAAGCCACCTGAGAGGAGATTTCATTCACAGAATGTAAATTTATTTGTGATCACGAAGTTATTGAGAATCATGAGAGAGACTGGCGTAAACTCGAATTTCTCATCTAATATAAAATGAGAAAAATCATGCCCAGCATGGCCAGGTGGTTAAGGCACTCCACTCGTAATCCGAGGGTCGCGGATTCGAGTCCCCACCAAACATTTTGTCTTTTCAGCCGTGGGGGCGTTATAAGTTGACAGTCAATCCCACTAGTCGTTGGTAAAAGAGTAGCCCTAGAGTTGGCAGTGGGTGGTGAAGACTAGCTGCCTTCCCTCTAGTCTTACATTGCTAAATTAGAAACGGTTAGCGCTGATAGCCCTCGTGTAGCTTTGTGTGAAATTCAAAAACAAACAAACAAACCAATTATCAAATTGATTGTGATAAATTTGAATAAGTTGTTCTTGCGCGAAATTCAAAAATAAAGTGAAAACTGAACCACTTAAACCCTTTATGTAAATTTATGAAGTTTTATTTGTGAGGAAATATATATATAAAACACTATTCACTCAAACGATCTGTTCATCAAACTATGTAGTAAGTAAATATAATAATCTTAAAACGAAATGGATGAATAAAATTCGGTAGTTAGAAAATTATTAATGTTTCTCTTCAGCGTAGATGCGCGCCGTCTATGAGGCGATTAAAAATTTTTGACATGTATGTAAATGTTTAGATATATGAAGATGAAACTAATTTTATTTCTTGTCTCTTAGCGGACATATCTTAAGCTACATATTTCAAAATGTCACATACATATATATATATATAATCACTACCGCGACATATGAAGAGTTTCAAAAGAAAAAAACCAGTTTAGAACGGATTTGTCTCTGATAAACTTGTCGTGCATTATTTGCTATCGATCAATCAACACTGGAGAATCTTGGGTTACAAGTCATTCATGAAGGACATCATGTGACCATCTAAGAAGATAACAAATAATAATCTTCCATACTTTTTCTACGAAGCTGACTCTAGCCTCTAACGAGTAACAGGCGAAGGCAGAGAACACATTAATTAAATTATCTTCGACTCACCGTTCACGTTTTGGAATAAAGTCGAAAAAACTTTTCTTTATCAGATGCTTCGTGGACTTCTATATCAATAAGAAAACATCAGGTTTCACAGCTATAATTAAATCTTTATACATTCACCGTTTAAAACACCTACATGTGCTAACAATTAAATAACGAAAACAAAACTCGTAACTGTGATTTTAATCATTGTTTAAACAATACGTAAATATGCTTTTAATTTGTTTGAACAACCAGAACAAAACAACATGTAACGATGACTTTAATCATTGTTTAAACAACCATAACTTATCTGCACAACTTAACCATGTTGTGGAATCATAACCCAAATACTGCTTAACGTTATCTAACACGACTTGGTCATGTCGTAAGACCATAACCTGAAGTCTGGTTAACGTTATGTAACACGACTTGGTCATGTCGTTAGACCATAGCCTGAAGTCTGGTTAACGTTATGTAACACGACTTGGTCATGTCGTAAGACCATAGCCTGAAGTCTGGTTAACGTTATGTAACACGACTTGGTCATGTCGTAAGACCATAGCCTGAAGTCTGGTTAACGTTATGTAACACGACTTAGTCATGTCGTAAGACCATAGCCTGAAGTCTGGTTAACGTTATGTAACACGACTTGGTCATGTCGTAAGACCATAGCTTGAAGTCTGGTTAACGTTATCTAACAAAACTTGGTCATGTTGTAAGACCATAACCTGAAGTCTGGTTAACGTTATCTAACACGACTTGGTCATGTCGTAAGACCATAGCTTGAAGTCTGGTTAACGTTATCTAACACGACTTGGTCATGTCGTTAGACCATAACCTGAAGTCTGGTTAACGTCATCTAACACGACTTGGTCATGTCGTTAGACCATAGCCTGAAGTCTGGTTAACGTTATGTAACACGACTTGGTCATGTCGTAAGACCATAGCTTGAAGTCTGGTTAACGTTATCTAACAAAACTTGGTCATGTTGTAAGACCATAGCTTGAAGTCTGGTTAACGTTATCTAACAAAACTTGGTCATGTTGTAAGACCATAACCTGAAGTCTGGTTAACGTTATGTAACACGACTTGGTCATGTCGTAAGACCATAGTTTGAAGTCTGGTTAACGTTATCTAACAAAACTTGGTCATGTTGTAAGACCATAACCTGAAGTCTGGTTAACGTTATCTAACACGACTTGGTCATGTCGTAAGACCATAGCTTGAAGTCTGGTTAACGTTATCTAACACGACTTGGTCATGTCGTTAGACCATAACCTGAAGTCTGGTTAACGTCATCTAACACGACTTGGTCATGTCGTTAGACCATAGCCTGAAGTCTGGTTAACGTTATGTAACACGACTTGGTCATGTCGTAAGACCATAGCTTGAAGTCTGGTTAACGTTATCTAACAAAACTTGGTCATGTTGTAAGACCATAGCTTGAAGTCTGGTTAACGTTATCTAACAAAACTTGGTCATGTTGTAAGACCATAACCTGAAGTCTGGTTAACGTTATGTAACACGACTTGGTCATGTCGTAAGACCATAGTTTGAAGTCTGGTTAACGTTATCTAACAAAACTTGGTCATGTTGTAAGACCATAACCTGAAGTCTGGTTAACATTATCTTGAACAAATTAATTCAGAAATAAATCTTCGTTTACCCTACTACTACTGGTAGCAGTAACTTGGTTTGTGATTTATTAATTTAAAACAACATTATCCATAAGTCCTTACAACACACTTTAATGGGAAACTCTCCTTTTTATTATAGTCATGAGACTGATTAATAGGAGAGTTTCAAATTAACTGACGTCACCCAGTGAGTACACAGAAAAACGGAATTGTGATATTGAAACCGAACGGTACCTTATGCGCATGCTGACTGAATGTCCAGGCCAGAGATTCCTAAGGCTTAGGTTTGGTTTGGTTTGTTTCCAATTTCGCACAAAGCTACTCGAGGACTATCTAAACTAGCCGTCCCTAATTTAGCAGTGTAAGACGATAGGGATGGCAAGTAGTCATCGCCACCCACCGCCAACTCTTGGACTACTCTTTTACCAATGAATAGTTGGATTGACCGTACATTATAACGTCCCCACGGCTGAAAGGGCGACTATGTTTGGTGTGACGGGGATTCGAACCCGCGACCTTCATATTACGAGTCGAGTGCTTTAATCACCTGGCCATGCCGGGCCGAAGGTTTAGGTATAACCGTTCTTAATTTCGAACCACTGACCAATCATCAGAGGGACCTTTCTGGTACTTCAATCATAACAGTACTGACTGTCACGTTTATTATGTGAGTTTATCACGCCTCAAACTACGGACCTTATGATCCATAGCTCGACACTCTGGATAACGCTCGGTCCACAGGAAAACACAAACAAATTTTAAAGGTGTATGAATATGGACTCATCCAGAAGATGATGGTCTATGAATACATAAAGTATTTCTGGACTTTTATTAAAGGTTTACATTTAATTTCTGAGCATCCAGCTGTAAAGTTGCTTATAATTCAAAGTTATACTTAACACATTGCAAACTCTGTCAAACATTAACAGTTCTTATCCTTCGCTCTCTAATTCTGATCCATTGCAAGTTGCTGTCGTTAGTACAAAAATACTACCAAGAAGAAAAAAAAGACGATGAAATTTGAAGCTCTTCAAATAGAAGAGTTGCACGTGACGTCTCAAGCGAGTAACGTGTTCTGAACTTATCAGAAGAATAGAGATGATCGTGGTGTCTGTGACAGTACTTCTTCTACTAGAAGCCAAATCAGTAATAACTTCAACAGGTGATAAACGTTTATCTACATGGAACCAAGGAAAACAAACAGTACTTTCCATTCTTGCCACAAGGGGATTGCGACATATGACTGTTTATTACAGTCATCAGTATCATAGTTTCGTGTCAAGTGGAAGATTTGGTTAGGCCATCTGAATTCCATAAAAGAGTGAAGCAATCATTAAGTTACGTCTAGATGTCGAACAGGATGAATCTGACTTAAGACGTTTGTTACTTGACGAGGAAAACTATTTATATCAGTCTGTTTTGGCCCAGCATGGCCAGGTAGTTAGGGCACAAGGCTCGTAATACGAGGGTTGCACGTTCAAATCCCTCTCGTACCCGAACATACTCGCCCTTTCAGGTGTGGGGCGTTATAATGTGACGGTCATTCCAACTATTCGTTGGTAAAGAGTAGTCAAGAGATGGCGGTGGGTGGTGATGTCTAGCTGCCTTCCCTCTAGTCCTACACTGCTAAATTAGGGACGGCTAGTGCAGATAGCCCTCGTGTAGCTTTGAGCGAAATTAAAAACAAGCAAACAAAAAAGCAAGCATACTCTCGTATCTGACAGAACACCACTCACACTGGTCAGATAACTAGTGAAGAGAGAAAATCAACAGGACCAGTCAGTTTATGTAACTGAAAAGTAAAATTGACCAGAGTAGCTTGATAACACTGCACAACAAAGTTTTTGCTTCTTGAACACTGTTGGGTGTTCCTTATAGATTTTGGCTGTTGATCACGAAAATTACATCCATATTTGCCCATCACGTACCGTTTCATCGAAATCTTCAGTTTTGCTGCAATGGAAAAACGATATCAGAGCAACTGGAATCCGTCAATGCTTGTTGACTACTGTTGGACAATGTAACGTGATGCACTGGACATTGAATACAAACGGAAATCAGGAGCAAAACACTTTTAATTATGTTGAACTTAATAGCGTATCAGAAACATACACGTAATTAAATACGTTAAACAGTTAACTGTCTATTTCTCAGAATTCTTACGTGATGAAGCAAAACCAAAACTATATTTGTGCATACCCACCAGGTACCTGTTACAATCAGCAAAAACTTTTCAAAAAATTGTTGTGCAGTGTAATATGAATGAACAGATAACTTGTCTAACCTATTGAGAGGAGATAAAGGGTTCGTCAAAACATTTACTAGTACTTTGGAGGTTAATAAAATCATACCGTAAAGCCTAATTGACCCTTCTGTTGACCCTAGAGAGTTTTTAGCAAAACATCGGTAACTTCCATAGTCGTCTGGGGTCACAAATAAGATGACCAGCTGCATATGGACTTTATAGGTCTCCTCGTGCGTCTCTGTCACGTACTTCTGGTCAGATACGATCATTTCACCTTCTTCCTTGGTCCAGTAGTTGATGGACATAGGGAAGGCTTCAGTATGACATTCCAAAGTGACGTTGCTCCAAACTAAGGATCCAACCAGTTGGTGTGGGATCCAGATCATTGGTGGAACTAGATGAGGAGTGTATACAGGACAAGAACTGACAGGTACCATTAATATTCTACACTATTCTATATCTTATAGTTTATACAGTACAAGAACTGACAGGTACCATTAACATTCTACACTATTCTATATCTTTCAGTTTATACAGGACAAGAACTGACAGGTACCATTAATATTCTACACTATTCTATATCTTATAGTTTATACAGGACAAGAACTGACAGGTACCATTAACATTCTACACTATTCTATATCTTATAGTTTATACAGGACAAGAACTGACAGGTACCATTAATATTCTACACTATTCTATATCTTACAGTTTATACAGGACAAGAACTGACAGGTACCATTAATATTCTACACTATTCTATATCTTATAGTTTATACAGGACAAGAACTGACAGGTACCATTAACATTCTACACGATTCTATATCTTACAATTTATACAGGACAAGAACTGACAGGTACCATTAATATTCTACACTATTCTATATCTTATAGTTTATACGGGACAAAAACTGACAGGTACCATTAATATTCTACACTATTCTATATCTTATAGTTCATACAGGACAAGAACTGACAGGTACCATTAACATTCTACACTATTCTATATCTTATAGTTCATACAGAACAAGAACTGACAGGTACCATTAACATTCTACACTATTCTATATCTCATAGTTTATACAGAACAAGAACTGACAGGTACCATTAATATTCTACACTATTCTATATCTTATAGTTTATACAGAACAAGAACTGACAGGTACCATTAATATTCTACACTATTCTATATCCTTCAGTGTATACAAGACAAGAACTGACAGGTACCATTAATATTCTACACTATTCTATATCTTATAGTGTATACAGGACAAGAACTGACAGGTACCATTAATATTCTACACTATTCTATATCTTATAGTTTATACAGGACAAGAACTGACAGGTACCATTAACACTCTACACTATTCTATATCTTATAGTTTATACAGAACAAGAACTGACAGGTACCATTAATATTCTACACTATTCTATATCTTATAGTTTATACAGAACAAGAACTGACAGGTACCATTAATATTCTACACTATTCTATATCTTATAGTGTATACAGGACAAGAACTGACAGGTACCATTAATATTCTACACTATTCTATATCTTATAGTTAATACAGGACAAGAACTGACAGGTACCATTAATATTCTACACTATTCTATATCTTATAGTTTATACAGGACAAGAACTGACAGGTACCATTAACATTCTACACTATTCTATATCTTATAGTGTATACAGGACAAGAACTGACAGGTACCATTAACATTCTACACTATTCTATATCTTACAGTGTATACAGGACAAGAACTGACAGGTACCATTAATATTCTACACTATTCTATATCTTTCAGTTTATACAGGACAAGAACTGACAGGTACCATTAACATTCTACACTATTCTATATCTTATAGTGTATACAGGACAAGAACTGACAGGTACCATTAACATTCTACACTATTCTATATCTTATAGTTTATACAGGACAAGAACTGACAGGTACCATTAAAATTCTACACTATTCTATATCTTATAGTTTATACAGAACAAGAACTGACAGGTACCATTAATATTCTACACTATTCTATATCTTATAGTTTATACAGAACAAGAACTGACAGGTACCATTAATATTCTACACTATTCTATATCTTATAGTGTATACAGGACAAGAACTGACAGGTACCATTAATATTCTACACTATTCTATATCTTATAGTTTATACAGGACAAGAACTGACAGGTACCATTAATATTCTACACTATTCTATATCTTATAGTGTATACAGGACAAGAACTGACAGGTACCATTAACATTCTACACTATTCTATATCTTATAGTGTATACAGGACAAGAACTGACAGGTACCATTAACATTCTACACTATTCTATATCTTACAGTGTATACAGGACAAGAACTGACAGGTACCATTAATATTCTACACTATTCTATATCTTTCAGTTTATACAGGACAAGAACTGACAGGTACCATTAACATTCTACACTATTCTATATCTTATAGTGTATACAGGACAAGAACTGACAGGTACCATTAACATTCTACACTATTCTATATCTTATAGTTTATACAGGACAAGAACTGACAGGTACCATTAACATTCTACACTATTCTATATCTTATAGTTTATACAGAACAAGAACTCACAGGTACCATTAATATTCTACAATATTCTATATCTTATAGTTTATACAGGACAAGAACTGACAGGCACCATTAATATTCTACACTATTCTATATCTTTCAGTGTATACAAGACAAGAACTGACAGGTACCATTAATATTCTACACTATTCTATATCTTATAGTGTATACAGGACAAGAACTGACAGGTACCATTAATATTCTACACTATTCTATATCTTATAGTTTATACAGGACAAGAACTGACAGGTACCATTAACATTCTACACTATTCTATATCTTATAGTTTATACAGAACAAGAACTGACAGGTACCATTAATATTCTACACTATTCTATATCTTATAGTTTATACAGAACAAGAACTGACAGGTACCATTAATATTCTACACTATTCTATATCTTATAGTGTATACAGGACAAGAACTGACAGGCACCATTAACATACTACACTATTCTATATCTTATAGTGTATACAGGACAAGAACTGACAGGTACCATTAACATTCTACACTATTCTATATCTTACAGTGTATACAGGACAATAACTGACAGGTACCATTAATATTCTACACTATTCTATATCTTTCAGTTTATACAGGACAAGAACTGACAGGTACCATTAACATTCTACACTATTCTATATCTTATAGTGTATACAGGACAAGAACTGACAGGTACCATTAACATTCTACACTATTCTATATCTTATAGTTTATACAGGACAAGAACTGACAGGTACCATTAAAATTCTACACTATTCTATATCTTATAGTTTATACAGAACAAGAACTGACAGGTACCATTAATATTCTACACTATTCTATATCTTATAGTTAAAACAGAACAAGAACTGACAGGTACCATTAATATTCTACACTATTCTATATCTTATAGTGTATACAGGACAAGAACTGACAGGTACCATTAATATTCTACACTATTCTATATCTTATAGTTTATACAGGACAAGAACTGACAGGTACCATTAATATTCTACACTATTCTATATCTTATAGTTTATACAGGACAAGAACTGACAGGTACCATTAACATTCTACACTATTCTATATCTTACAGTGTATACAGGACAAGAACTGACAGGTACCATTAATATTCTACACTATTCTATATCTTTCAGTTTATACAGGACAAGAACTGACAGGTACCATTAACATTCTACACTATTCTATATCTTATAGTGTATACAGGACAAGAACTGACAGGTACCATTAACATTCTACACTATTCTATATCTTATAGTTTATACAGGACAAGAACTGACAGGTACCATTAACATTCTACACTATTCTATATCTTATAGTTTATACAGAACAAGAACTCACAGGTACCATTAATATTCTACAATATTCTATATCTTATAGTTTATACAGGACAAGAACTGACAGGCACCATTAACATTCTACACGATTCTATATCTTTCAGTTTATATAAAACAAGAACTGACAGGCACCATTAATATTCTACACGATTCTATATCTTACAATTTATACAGGACAAGAACTGACAGGCACCATTAATATTCTACACGATTCTATATCTTTCAGTTTATATAGGACAAGAACTGACAGGCATTATTAATATTCTACACGATTCTATATCTTTCAGTTTATAGAGGACAAGAACTGACAGGTACCATTAACATTCTACACGATTCTATATCTTTCAGTTTATACAGGACAAAAACTGACAGGCACCATTAATATTTTCTATGATTCTATATCTTTCAGTTTATACAGGACAAGAACTGACAGGTACCATTAACATTCTACACGATTCTATATTTTTCAGTTTATACAGGACAAAAACTGACAAACACCATTAATATTCTCTATGATTCTATATCTTTCAGTTTATACAGGACAAGAACTGACAGGCACCATTAATATTCTACACGATTCTATATCTTTCAGTTTATACAGGACAAGAACTAACAGGCACCATTAATATTCTACACGATTCTATATCTTTCAGTTTATACAGGACAAGAACTGACAGGCACCATTAACATTCTGCACGATTCTATATCTTACAATTTATACAGGACAAGAACTGACAGGTACCATTAATATTCTACACGATTCTATATCTTTCAGTTTATACAGGACAAGAACTGACAGGTACCATTAACATTCTACACGATTCTATATCTTACAGTTTATCTATAACAAATACTTCCAGTTACCGTACACTTTTCACATGGCACGTGCTGATATTCGATACTTTTAAAACACTAAACTTACAATGTCATATTTTGGTCCACTTACAGTTTACTTGTAGCACAATTCTTCGACTGACCGATGGAGGAACACCATTTGATGCGATGCACAAATAAGCACCCATATGAAGCCTACTTACTTTAGTGATGTTTAGGGTTTCTCCAGTGATAGACTTTCCTATAAATACGAAAGTTTGAATCTCTTGTTAGAGTAACGTATCTTGACTTAAATAAAATACATCTTTGTTCAAATAATTCTACCAACCTGGAAAATAATATTATTATTTTGTTACGAATGTGCGTTTTTAAGGGAGAATCAAAGTTAAACAATAACAATGTAAACCCTGCAGGTTTCGACAAATTGGGTTTTTATGGATATCTTTAACTTTTATTCACCAAATATTTTTGATCCCGTTTGTTCTTATGATCAGCGTCTCTTTGTCAAAACCCAAGTTTTCTACATTACCCTGTACTTTTAGGGAAGAGACATTTAATTTAATGAGGGGTGGTCTCGAGTTACTACGTGTTAAGAATTGATGACACAAGAGATGAAAGGTTTAGATTTTTAAAATACTGTTTTATGAGACGCGGAAATCAGTAACGATGCAGAATGCAGATTGGCGTGCACGTGAGTATCACGTTGTTTCCTCGAGTCTCATTTAAGTCTTTTAGGGCTATCATCAACACTGAAATTATGAGAATTATCATATTCAGTAACTAACAGCTGCAAATGGCAGTGCTAATCTCTCTTTAATAATTCAATGGAAGGCATTTAAAAGACAAAAATATATGCAATTTTTTTAAAATTCTGATATGGGCTTGCCAAGCTAATGCCTTTTTAATTTTATATTCTCACCACGAATCATCATGTTTGTCTTCCAGTTTCCTGCTGATACGGGTTGCTCGTCTTCTCGTCTCCAAGATATCGTCGGTGTGGGATAACCTTTGGTTCGACACGTCAGGGTTACGCTGACTCCTTCCCTCACGAGCACGTCAGTACTGCTCTCGGGCCCAATGATTTCCGGCGGAACTGACGAAATAATAGAAACCGTGATTTGAAATGCATGTTATTGTACGAAGATTGGTTAGAAGTTCACACCTTCGGGTAATGGGAAAAAAAACGTAGCTTGTGTGTGTTTGTGTGTGATGCATGACTTACGAGTTACAGTCTTATCCGTAATAAGTCGAGAAACAAAGGGCTCTAGACGACTGTTTATTTTGTAAAGAGCGTTTACTCAGTTCCTTAAGAAAATAGCACAAAATGACATCACACATCCACGCGCTAATCTCGCGATCTCTCCAAGTTCGATTAATTTTTGTCTCACGTCCAAATGATCGAAAGTACTTTGATACAGGTTAATGTTTTGTTCTAGACCTAAAGTTTGTAGTTGTTGAGGTTTTGTTTTTAGAGCTAAGACAATTTCTAGTGACAAGGTTCTGTTATTTGTTTTTCAACTTCATTGTTAGATTTGCTTATCTGGGATGGAAGTTTAGTTTCATCAATTATTCGCACAATGCCTAAAGTTTGGGCCTAGCATGGCCAAATGTGTTAAAGTCGCACCCAACATACTCGCCCTTTCAACCGTGGGGGGCGTTATAATGTGTCGGTCAATCCCACTATTCGTTGGTAAAAGAGTAGCCCTAGAGTTGGCTGTGGGTGGTGATGAATAGCTGCCTTCCCTCCAGTCTTACACTGCTAAATTAGGGACGGCTAACGCAGATAGCCCTCGTATAGTTTTGCGTGAAATTCAAAACAAACAAACCTAAAGTTTTTGTTTTGTTTAGAATTTCCCGTAAAACTACACCGCTAGCTGCTGTAATATGGCTAGAGGAAAATAGCTAGTTAGTCATCACCACCCACTGCCAAATCTTGGCTAATCTTTTAGCAACAAATAGTGGAATGTACCGTGACTTTATAACGCCCTCACGGTTAGAAAAGCGACCATATGCGTTGACGGAATTCGACCCCGCGACACGCAGATACGGACTGAGCGTCCTAACCATCAGACTATGCCAAGCATTGATCATAACCCCCCTCCATAAAGTTACTCGACGTTAAACCCTTTTCAAAGCAGATTAACCCAATGTCGTTATCGACTTTATTCGATATATATTTTTTAATATAGTAAGTATCTTAAAACTATTGAGCTTAATAACTGTCTTAAGTCCCTCGCAGGGACAGCGGTAAATTTTCGAATTTATAGCGCTAAAATCAGAGGCTCGATTCTCTTCGGTGGACACAGGAGAGAGCCCGATGTGACTTTGCTATAAGAAAACACATAAAAACACAAACTTTCTTAAATCATTCAACTCAATATCTTAAAAAACTACCGAAGTCAGTATATATTTTAAAACTGTTTAACTTATACATTTTTTAAATCGGTTCGTGTTCATTGTATAACTACTTTTATACAGCATTAATAAAGCCAGTTCAACAACTTTTCTTTTGAGTACACCAAAAATTTGTGAACAAAATAAAGACGCGAATTTTTGAACTGATTTTATTGAGTGCCTCCATCTAGGAAATGAAACTAAAAATATAATATTTTATTAAAAGAAAGCAAATCATACTTTACTTCCATACAAAACCGTGTTTATCGTGTTCATTGATTAATTTATTATCGAGGAAGAGACCAACCCCTAGACCTGGAGCCTAGACGAACGTGAAAACTGCTATCTGATACAGTCGTTTGTTGGCGCATACACTTCATTGAAATGTGTGTTACTACACGTTATTCTTTGTAGCGATTGGTTTGAATTTCGCGCAAAGATACACGAGGACTATCTGTGCTAGCCGTCCCTAATTTAGCAGTGTAAGACTAGAGGGAAGGCAGCTAGTCATCACCATCAACCGTCAACTCTTGGGCTACTATTTTACCAACGAGTAGTGGGATTGACCGTAACGCCCCAACGACTGAAAGGGCGAGTATGTTTGGTGTGACGGGGATTCGAACCCGCGACCCTAAGATTATGAGTCGAGTACTTTAACCACCTGGCCATGCCGGGGGGCCTCTTTGTACAATTATTTGTATAAAAATTAGTACAAGGCTTTTAAAATAAACCTGCGCAAGTTTTTATTCGTTTACATCTAATTAAACAAAAATTCACGAAGACATCTCAGGAAAACTCGACGAAGAGTCCGAAAACACGTTTTATTTCCTGACTTACATGTCTGTACTTTCTATTTTCTCAGTGATAATAATTACAAGTTAATGCGAAAAAAAACAACAACCCAACTCTCATTAAAGTTAGATTAAGCGAAAATTTAGTTTCATATTGAAGATTAACCAATAATATTTCTATGATAAAGAAAACTATGAAACCGTGTTAATCATAAGTGTGATGAATATTGTTATTAGGGAAGTTTGTTTTCTTCACCAGCAGAAACTACTAAAAGGCTAATCTGTAATATTATTCGAGATTTTTCGTGTTTCAGTATTATATACAAAGCCTAATCACGTATTAATATTAGTAGAAACAGTCATAATGACACAGTTAAATTTGAATGCTCTATATAGTTTGTGGCCAACAGTACGTTTATTTCTACACGCTTTATGTTGTTTTTTTTATAATTATTCAGGTTTAGTAACCTTATTTTACATGTATGTAAACATCATTATTTAACATAACTTTTACATTTGCCATAGTATTACGTCACAGCTTCGTAACCGCTGCTGGTCACGAAGTATTATTACGTAACAGGTACGTACTTATTGTTTGGTTGGCTTTGGACTTTCTTGGGCTACTTTTTTTACTGACGAATAGTGGAATTGACCAAACATTTTAACGCCCTCCGTCTAAAAGGGCGTGCATGTTTAGTGCGACGGGGATTCGAACTCATGACCCTCAAATTACGAGTTGAACGCCTTAACGACCTGGCTATGCTGGCCTTGAAATATGTTGTTATGCATCTGTAAGAAGTTCAAGTCTGTTAAAACATGTTTCGTGTAACTGCGTGTGTTGTTACAGGCAGTCTGTGTTTCACTACCCGCCATGGGTATCGAAACCCTATTTTCAGTGTTTCTCTGAAGAAAGGTAAAATAATTACAATAGCTAACACCAACAAATTTTCAAATAATTTATATTTGACTATGTGCGATGAACGTTTTTAAACCTAATCTGCTAATTATCCTTTGTTAGGCCATTTAAATGCGTACCAATGGTCATTCGATTTGAAAATTTCAAATGGACCAATTCCAGCAGTAAGGGCCCGGCATGGCCAGGTCGTTAGGGACGCTCTACTGATAATCTGAGATTTGCGGGTTCGAATCCCCGTCACGCCAAAATGCTCGCCCTTTCAACCGTGGGAGCGTTATGATATGACGGTCAATCTCACTATTCGTTGGTAAAAGAGTAACCCAAGATTTGGCGGTGGGTGGTGATGACTAGCTGCCTTCCCTCTAGTCTTACACTGCTAAATTAGGGACGGATAGCGCAGATAGTCCTCGAGTAGCTTTGCGCGAAATTCAAAACGAACAAACAAAAATAAACTCTCTATTCTTGACTGGCTTAACGGCGTTTACAAGCCGGTTTTTGTCCTACGAAGATATCTAATGTCTTCTTAGAAATAGTAGCGTCCGAAATTAATTAATTGAAGTTGGCCAAATATCTATAGTTTTCCAATTAATAAACTCTTTATCATAGCTATAACGTCCAAGGTTTATTATAGGATATTAGATATAGCAAAGCAACAATATAATGAGAACTGTCTCTTGGCGCGTCGATGTATAAACTTTAGGCAAGGTTCTCGAAAGTTCAGTTTGCAGCAATATTTTACTTACGGACATAATATATTGTTGATTCTTGCACTCGAGAATCTTCCACAACTTTAGACAATAGGTGGAAATTTCGCAACACATATTTAACACAATAAGTTACATGCATTTCTAAATATATATTAACCTAAAACAAACATCAATATTAAAATAAATACACATAACATAAATCATAAATCTATAACACAAAGCTCTGTTTAACTCTGTTTTTAACGAACTTTCACAATCATACTGATAAACCCAAACCAATAATTAACTCACCGACTACGTCTAGATAGCCAACTTGACTCTTCATGGGCACAGTGTTAATCTGACACATATAACCTCCCCTATCAGACTCTTGGACATTCTTAATGTGGAGAACCCAGTTTCGATGGTCGCTGTGACTTAAGTCAATTCTATAATTTCTAGTTATCACGTGATGGTGGATGGTTAAGATAGTTTTGCTCTCGACTCTCAGCCAAGCAACCTGAAATATTAAATATTTTCCAATAATACAACTTACTTAAATGTGTTTAAAATTTTTCATTCGACGTTCCTGAACTCGTGAGTTTTTTGAGTCAGGGCTTTGAGTTTACTGAAGAAGAGCGAGCGTTGGTTTCGAATGTTTAAAGTACTGTTACAGAGTCTGTTGAAATTTCACTTTAACATTCTGAATATTGAAAAGTTTTACTTCATCAAAAAACACTTAACTATCAATAAGATAAATATTTCAAGATGATATTAAAGAGAAGTACTTCATTATCAAAGAAGCACATTCAGCCGACGTTGTGGTAATTTCAAATATTTGCAGTTTAACCTCAAGGCCGAAAATTTTCAAATGCAGACAGTGGTCCATAGGCTTAAGGGTTATATCAACACTGTTTATAAAAGTTTGATAGTTCGCTAAAATTAATTATTTCATATGAATTTTGCCGATTATTCATTTTCAATAACTGAAAACGCGAGTAACATTATGTTTTATATTGAATTATGCAGTTAAAAGAATGTGATAAAAATGTGACTGTTTTTAACATGTTAATCGGATCATGTCATGAGGTCATAGTTCCGTTGTTATGGTAACAAACAAAAAAACGAAATTTCCAAACTCTTTCTCAGACAGTCATTAAGTATTTGAAGGATTCTCGATTAGTAACGCCCCCTTCAGTGGCACAGCGGAATGTCTGCGGACTTATAAGGCTAAAAACCGGGTTTCGATATCCCTGGTTGGCAGAGTACAGATGCCCCATTGTGTGGCTTTGTGTTTAATTCAACAACAACTCAACTAGTGGCAGACTTTCAAAGATTCACACTAATAACCACAGCCTTTCAAATATTTTTATTGAGAAACAAAAAAGTAAAATGATCAGTTATAAATCACGTTATTACTCAGAAAGTAAATACTGAAAAACAGAACAAGAAAAAAGAGTAAATGTTGAAAGAAACCGAAAAAAAAAAAGAAAACATCCAATGAAATTGATGTTTACCGATGTGTAACCTGGGATTGAAAGATATATATTAATTTTTATTTTGAAGAGAGAAAGATCGGAATAACATTACTAACACTGTGAATACTTTAAGAGAATACGGACTTTAAGTTATGTCCGTAATTTTAAATATGGTATAGTAGTTCAAAATAATGGTTGTTCTTATTTCTGACTACGTTATACCGGATATGTCTTATCTACACACAGAGCAGTAAGTTTTAGTTTTACGACTCTTACTCTGTTTGTTGTCGGATATTTGTAGCCCTGCACAAATAACGTATCTTCGCTCTTAGCCGACAATGCCAGTGTATCTATACCTTGATTGAATTACATGATAGGTCTAGACAGCTAAAAAAAATAACATCTTGATGCTTTCCTTAAATATACAATCGCTGTCAGAAGGCAGGAATTCTCTCTGTATGTCTCAATAAAACTTGACTCGTGTAAGCAACAACTTCAGAAAATGGGGTTTTGTGAGCGATAGAAGCTAAACTTCCAATCAATCAATCCGAACCAATTTATTGAAAGGAAAATACCTAATGAGATAAGTACATCTTGGTGACTTTGAAATGTCTGTTAGTTTGAGATCTCCATCTTCTGGTCTTTTCTGTCAAAAGAAGACCACTAACCAAGCCCACGTGCACATTGAACGATTGACGTGTTAGTAAAATAAAGCTTCTAGGAACATCCAAAGTTAATAATTCTTGATAAATAACGGAATATTTCCTCCTGCGTTAGGTTTTACTTCTTTCTAAGTCTGTATTACCATCAGTCATATTGTTTTCTGTCTCATTTATACAAAGGCAGTAAAAGATACTCGTAAAGTTGTAGATACAAAATAAATTCATCAAAAATAGTCCTGATAAAAAAATCCACCATCAGAATAACATCGTCACTAGTACTTATAACATCTATTAACTTCATCTTCTCCACAACCACAAATAATTACCATCTACCAATACCATGGTATCAAAGTATAGCATTCGAGCAGTACTTTGACAATAGTTACAGAACTCCGTCTTTAACCTATTGTTGTCACAATGGTTAGAAAAACAATGAAAACATTACACATTATTCGTCAGCATTATAGAAACTTAAAGGCTTGTGAGACACACACACACATACATACATTGCAAAATAGTTCGGTTTTTTGTTTTGGTATAGACATTAGATGCAGTTATTATGTTTGAACTAAGTGCTTTGTGAAATCATGACGGACAAAACTTTTTCTTCCTTTAACCATGAAACGCTGTCACTGTATTAACTGAAGTTAAGATACAAACCTTACTCGGTATCCTAAGTCCAGTCCCACCTCTGTCAGTATTAACGTAAGCTAAGATCTAAACCTTACCCGATATAATCCTAAATCTTCCACCACACACTTCAGACTGGCAGTCCGCCCCACTGCTACTGTGATGTTGTGCACTGGTTCGGAGAACACAGGCTCGGATTCTAAACCTGAAAAATCACTATATGTTTAACACTAATGATCTATAATAGACTTAGGAATTATAAAATACATAGATAACATCAGTTCAACACAAGATGTATACTGATGTATAATAACTGTTTTCTTTATTCTGGGTAACTAAAATTACAATAAAATAAACAAACCATGAATTATACATGACTACATTTAAACTAGTACCATTGTAAAATAAATAACATGGATATCTTTAAACTAGTACTAATGTAAAATAAATAACATGAGTACCTTTAAACTAGTACCAATGTAAAATAAATAACATGACTACCTTTAAACTAGTACTAATGTAAAATAAATAACATGACTACCTTTAAACTAGTACCAATGTAAAATAAATAACATGACTACCTTTAAACTAGTACCAAAGTAAAATAAATAATATGACTACCTTTAAACTAGTACCAATGTAAAATAAATAACATGACTACCTTTAAACTAGTACCAAAGTAAAATAAATAACATGACTACCTTTAAACTAGTACCAAAGTAAAATAAATAACATGAGTACCTTCAAATTAGTACCAAAGTAAAATAAATAACATGAGTACCTTTAAACTAGTATCAATGTAAAATAAATAACATGAGTACCTTTAAACTAGTACCAATGTAAAATAAATAACATGACTACCTTTAAACTAGTACCAATGTAAAATAAATAACATGACTACCTTTAAACTAGTACCAATGTAAAATAAATAACATGACTACCTTTAAACTAGTACCAATGTAAAATAAATAACATGACTACCTTTAAACTAGTACCAATGTAAAATAAATAACATGAGTACCTTTAAACTAGTACCAATGTAAAATAAATAACATGAGTACCTTTAAACTAGCACCAATGTAAAATAAATAACATGACTACCTTTAAACTAGCACCAATGTAAAATAAATACTTGTATATAATCTAAATGAAACGTGATCAAAATATTTTATTGTAATATGTTTCTTTAGGCTGGGCTTAGCGTGTTGGTTACTGAGCAGGGGGTACATTATAGAAAATTCAAGAAATAAAACTCGATGTTACTAAATCAGTTCTGCACTCAGCTATGGGCGCATTTGTAAAATTGACGGTCGATTTTCTCATTCGGTTCAACGTTCTTGTAGAGGTGAGTGTTACTTTTGGTCAGTAGTTCAATATTAATAACTCTCAAACTAGACACCTAGGGGTTTTTGAAGTGGTCATTTATCCTTTGCCATATGTAGCATAAGATTCGTTCAGAAGCCTAAACAAAACTTGACTAGAAACTAAAGTCACTTTCTAATTTAACATTTCCTTCTCAAAGACCAAAGGTGTGAAAATGTGAGGTTTTCATATTTATTTCTGTTGTTATTATTAAAATACTGGAATATTTTAATAGTCGAACTAGGCCTAACTCATCACGTACACACACGTTACAAAAACAATGGAAACTTTTCACAGTCTAGCTAAGCCTTACTCATCATGTACACACACGTTACAAAACATTCGAAACTTTTAATACTCCAACTGAGCCTAACTCATCACGTACACACACGTTACAAAAACAATGGAAACTTTTCACAGTCTAGCTAAGCCTTACTCATCATGTACACACACGTTACAAAACATTCGAAACTTTTAATACTCCAACTGAGCCTAACTCATCACGTACACACACGTTACAAAAACAATGGAAACTTTTCACAGTCTAGCTAAGCCTTACTCATCATGTACACACACGTTACAAAACATTCGAAACTTTTAATACTCCAACTGAGCCTAACTCATCACGTACACACACGTTACAAAAACAATGGAAACTTTTCAGTCTAGCTAAGCCTAACTCATCACGTACACACGCGTTATAAAACTTGACTATCACACAAACAAGCTAAACATTTTTTTTATCCAGTCATACTCTAGACTGATACTACGTTCTCTATTTATTAATGTTTTTCTTTTAAAAATTGATATCTCATATGTTTATATGCAAATTCGATGAATGACTGGGGTAATACTTAGATAAAACTTACGTTGATCCTGGAAACAAGAAGTATATATATATATATATATTACATTCAGCTAGTTACATTAAATCTTACACTGAAATGAAAACGTTCATTACGTTTGGAAACAGTAGAATACAGCCAATAATCACATGGCATAGTTACATGTGGAGAAAGTAGAAGATAATTAATAATCACGTGACACAAAGTAAAGATCTGTCAGACTCCTTCTGGTGGCAAAAGGATTAATTATGAAATTGGATTTAAAAATATGTTCCACCCAGATTCCACCGTAGCAATAAGCAAATCGAAGTGGTTTGAAGTTCTATCGAGTATCTCAGAAATCAAGCATTGAATAACGTGTTGAAATGTAAGGAAACAGTGACAAAGAAAAGATATATATATATGTACTTATATCCTCAGAAGTATTACTCATCCTGACTGTCTGACAGGAAATCATATTGAGCACTTGATTACCAGTGAGGAATTAATTGAAGAGCGCTGGTGACAAACCTATAACAGATTATCCTCAGCTGATAGATAGACCTCATGTTTTTTTCATCTAGGTTTTTTTTCCCTTTTGATAGGTCTCTCTTTTTTGTTCCTTATCACAAGAAATTTATACTATTTTTAACGTTTGAATGAGTCTCGTTTCATCATATTTAGTAGTGTTGTAGTCCAGTGACAAATCACGGTCTGTCAAAAAATAGAACAAAGCATTATTGGTACTCGTTTTGGATAGGTCGACCATTCATAAACAATATCCATCCGGGATTTTTCCATGAGGAACTATGATTTGTTTGGACAAATCTTACACCAAATGCAAAGTGTAATAAAAGTTCTAAATGGAGGCTTTTCTTAGATAGTAAGTTCAATCAGAAAATATTTAATATGACCTGTTGAAACTGACAAATTGTTTTTCATATGTGGTCCAGTGAAGCAATTCGGCCTGATACATTATCAAATACTAGATATATCACTAAATTTTTAGAAACTTTCTCATGGCCTGTACACGAAGTACAGGGTGTTCAGAAAGTCACTGTGCAGTTTTGTAATCATATGTCTATTCAGTATATTTCAAACCAGCAACTGATAGCGGTGTTTAGAAACAAAATAAGAAAGATCCAGGCCTGTATTGATGCCAACGGGGGTCACTTTCAACATTGTTTATAATTGTCATTCATATTTACCTCCTGTATTCTATATTGAAACATGTCTGATAATAAATATACAAGTGCACAGTGACTTTCCGAACACCCTGTAGTTCATTTTACAATATATGTGCTTACACGTTCAAAGTAATCTTTTAACGCGATTGTTGTTGGATATTTTTTGTAAGGTTACTTTATATGAATACTTTCTGAAGTAAAATCGAAAAAATTTTTATAGCTAAGTGACAAAATACAAAGCCCTGAAATCAGGCAATCAGAGCATAACACTTATTACAGGTTTGTATGTTGTAGTACTTTTCAAAGAAAGGAATTCTTTTAATTTCCGAGGATGATACAAAAGTATGTAACTGGAACTTCTTCTCCGTGGGTCATTTATAAGCTGTTTTTTTTATTTCTGGAAATTAATAAGGAATCAGCTATACGGATTTTAAAACAATCAAAGTTAAAACCATAACAAATTTTCATAACCTCTTTTATCAAATATATAATAAAAAACCTTCACAATGTTAGAAAAACACCGACGTTCGAAAGGCCTGGCATGGCCAAACGCGTAAGGCGTGCGACTCGTAATCCGCGGGTTCGCGCCCGCGTCGCGCTAAACATGCTCGCCCTCCCAGCCGTGGGGGTGTATAATGTGACGGTCAATCCCACTATTCGTTGGTAAAAGAGTAGCCCAAGAGTTGGCGGTAGGTGGTGATGACTAGCTGCCTTCCCTCTAGTCAGCACAGATAGCCCTCGAGTAGCTTTGTGCGAAATTCCCAAACAAACAAACGAAAAGTTTTAATAGAAATTAATAAAAACCTTTAACATAAGCGCTTTCAAAAGATGGACTTTTCTTCTTCAGGGGCAAACTGGGTTATAGAGTTTTTATTCATCAATAACAAACCTTAACTTCAATAACATATACTCTTCAAAACAAGAAACGCAAAAGGGATATTTTTGTTATTTTAAAGAGAAATATACGTAATAACGTTTCAAGCTCAGAGTATGCGATGTTACACGTGTTAAGGCACCGATTGTCAGACTAAAATGACAATAAAAGTTGTGCACTTTGAAAACGGAGAAAAACATCGGATTTTTCGCCAAAACGCATGCGTGTCCAATAAATTTGTTTGAGAGATCTGCACGTTCTGCAAGTGCAACATGTGCAAAATCCCTATAAAAGTGACGAGTTTTCGGTTTTCATAGCTCAGTGTTAAGCCACCGACACGCAATACAGTTACGACAAGACTGACTGAAGCACAATGCAACAACGCCATTGGCCGCTTGGAAGCAGGCGAATCTCGATCAGATATTGCCAGAGCTGTAAATGTCTATCACAAGGCTATGGAATCGTCACCAACAATATGGATCAACTCGTGACCGTCCACGATCTGGCAGTCCTCGTGTGACCACGCTCGCACAAGATCGCAACATCCGGTTACGTCACCTTCGGGATAGGACCATTACTGCAACGTCTACTGCCTCAACCATACCAGGGCTACGTAGGATTTCCGATCAGACCGTACGCAACCGTCTACGAGATTCTTAGGCCCCATGTGCAACCCATCATGGTGAACGTCAACGACGTTTTTCAACATGACAACGCCCGTCCTCACACAGCCCGACACACCACTGTCTTCTTCAGACACCACAACATCAACGTTCTTCCCTGGCCCTCCAGATCACCAGATTTAAACCCCATCGAACATCTTTGGGACGAGTTGGACCGACGTCTGCGACGGCGACAACCTCAACCGCAGACTCTATCTCAGCTTGCAGCAGCTTTGCAGGCTGAGTGGACAGCCATTCCACAGGATGTGATTCGTCATCTCATCGCTTCCATGGGCAGGAGATGCCAAGCAGTTATTGATGCTCACGGGGGGGCATACTCGTTATTGACGTTGAGTGACGTTAAACTTCACCTAGTGAGCATGGACTTCGACTTTGCAGACTTTGGACGTTCAGCAGTGAATGTGCAAAGTTTCACACATGTCATACAGAACTACCCGGAATAAACTTGTTAACAATTTGTCTCATGTTTTGCCTTTTGCGTTTCTTTTTTTGAAGAGTATATTTTATCTAATCTATAATAATAAACTTTAACTTGGATAACCTCTTTTATAGAATATATAATACTAAACTTTAATTTGGATAACCTCTTTTATAGAATATATAATAATAAACTTTAACTTCAATAACCTTTTTATAGAATATATAATAATAAACTTTAATTTGGAAAACCTCTTTTTGTAGGATATATAATAACAAACCTTCTTCAATATCTTCTTTTATCGAAAATGTGATAAATTGGAATCACTGACGCAGTCTTGGAAACGTATGCAATATACCGACAAAAGTTTTTTTGGTTTTTTTTTCTTATGAGGAGACAGAGAGAGAATTGTATGCAGTGCTATCTTCTCACAAACACCAGACAGATCTCTCCTTGACAGAGAAACTGGCCTTACGTTGTCTGGAAACAAGATACAAAAACAAAGAAACGAGAGGAAGAAAAGAAACGGGGTGGAAGTGAGACTAACTGAAAGGTTTTGAATTAAACATGAGAATGAAATTATAACGAGCAAGCACTCAGACCTTAGGCCTAGTCACATTACGGTATTTGTATTAAGCTAGCTGAATCCGAATCAACTGGTTGACTCCCTTCAATCAAACATCCTTTGGGTGATACTTTGACCAAGCGCCTTCTATTTGACAGCATTCTGTTAGATTTTGGATTCACTGTAGCCTTATTTCAATATTATTTATGTGATATCTCAGAAGGTCGTGTCTACTTCGCTAAGAAATGCTAAGATGTGTAACAACAACAACAAAAAAAAAAGGCCCAAGAACTGATATTGTCGCCAAACGTAAAACATCCCGATAAACGCTAAACCTACCAGTAGCGACCCCCAGTGGCACAGTGGTATTTCTGCAGACTTATGGCTAAGAAAGCTTTGCGTAACCTTGTGTTTAATTACAAATAAACGAACAAAACATACCAGTAGAATTTTGTGAGAGTCTTAACACGGGTTAATCAACGCTTTAATTTTAACTACCATATTTTTATAATATTAACTTCTTATGCATTTTCATTTTTTTTATTTGCTTAATGAGTTAACTGCTTTCACTAACCCTAAATAACTTTCGCTACACTTCATGACGTAACACTAATTATGTTATGAAAAGTTACTCAGTGTTACAATTCATGACATTACAGAAATTAGATTGTGCTACAACTAATTACACTACGAAACAGTATCCAGCGCTACACTACACCACACAAATATACACTGTAAGACACTACATAATGCTATCTGTATTATAAAACGTTATGCAATACCATACTACACCAATTTACACTATATTACATCACACATAGTACAACGTCTCATCAGTTTCGAACATTAGTTGTCATTTTGACTTCATGCTGTTACCCAGAATTACATTAGGTGTAGTCACTAGTATGAATAGATATTGTATACAGAATCTCTACTCTTGTTTACTTACTTTTTTAATACTCACCTATTCATGAAAGATTATTTGATATGATAGCTACTTTTATACATTGCAATGATAATACGCGTAGTTAGTAGCTAGCTGATATGGTACCTGATGATTTACTGTAGCTATTCACTACTTGATTACATTAGTTTGAGAGGTAAAATGTTAAGCTGTAGTTGGTGATTGTCATAGAGATTTGTCTGACAACATAGTGGACATTTATAGTTTCTGTGCAACTTAAATAAATATGTACATATAAATAATGCATAGAAATAATAAATGTATACCTGAACTAAGAAACAACGACAGTAAACGAATTCAAATGTTTTTCCGGTAGAAAAACAGTCTTTTTAAATAAAACATATAGGTCTAAAACATTGCTCTAAATAAAACTTCGTGATTTTAAAGTAATTATTCTACAAATGTGTGTAATAAAAATTAATATTGTTTTTTTTTTAATATTTCGCTTCATACATAATATAGGTGTTGGCTCCCTAGAAACCTCGATTGTATAGTGTACAAAACATTGAGTACTTACATGTTATAGTAATCTAATGTTCATCTATTATTGGTTGATAAGTCCCGTTTCACTCATTACTTAAGTTTTTTTTAAAGGAACATTAGATGTTTGTCGGAAATCTAACTTTCAGGAATAAAAATAACATTGTTTACACAAGAAATAATAAACAGACTTTATGGTCTTCATGGTACCTTATATAATATTCGACAATATACCAAACTGTTTCTGTTGTAGGCTGACAAGAAAATAATAACAAAAAGACGAATTACAAATGAGTAATTCTGAAATACATGCTTTCTGTTCAATTTTATGCGTGTACAGCCTAAACAGTCGATAGTAAGAGGCTTAAAGTGTTGTTCGTACTGAATATTTACATTTGAAGGTGTGTTTTACCTGAACATTCTATTACGGTTATTTTAAATTCCTTGTGATCTCTATTATGAGCCACAATCGTGAATCACGATGTATCACACTACCAAACACTGTGAGACGTCACACAACAATACATCACACTACTAAACACTGTGAGACGTCACGCAACAATACATTACACTATCATACACTGTGAGACGTCACACAACAATACATCACACTACCAAACACTGTGAGACGTCACACAACAATACATCACACTACCATACACTGTGAGACGTCACGCAACAATACATCACACTACCATACACTGTGAGACGTCACATAACAATACATCACACTACCAAACACTGTGAGACGTCACAAAACAATACATCACACTACCAAACACTGTGAGACGTCACACAACAATACATCACACTACCATACACTGTGAGACGTCACACAACAGTACATCACACTACCAAACACTGTGAAATGTCACACAACAATACATCACACTACTAAACACTGTGAGACGTCACGCAACAATACATTACACTATCATACACTGTGAGACGTCACACAACAATACATCACACTACCAAACACTGTGAGACGTCACACAACAATACATCACACTACCATACACTGTGAGACGTCACGCAACAATACATCACACTACCAAACACTGTGAGACGTCACACAACAATACATCACACTACCATACACTGTGAGACGTCACACAACAGTACATCACACTACCAAACACTGTGAAATGTCACACAACAATACATCACACTACCAAACACTGTGAGACGTCACACAACAATACATCACAATACCAAACACTGTGAGACGTCACACAACAATACATCACACTACCATACACTGTGAGACGTCACGCAACAATACATCACACTACCAAACACTGTGAGACGTCACACAACAATACATCACACTACCATACACTGTGAGACGTCACACAACAGTACATCACACTACCAAACACTGTGAAATGTCACACAACAATACATCACACTACCAAACACTGTGAGACGTCACACAACAATACATCACAATACCAAACACTGTGAGACGTCACACAACAATACATCACACTACCAAACACTGTGAGACGTCACAAAACAATACATTACACTACCATACACTGTGAGACGTCACATAACAATACATCACACTACCAAACACTGTGAAATGTCACACAACAATACATCACACTACCAAACACTGTGAGACGTCACACAACAATACATCACAATACCAAACACTGTGAGACGTCACATAACAATACATCACACTACCATACACTGTGAGACGTCACATAACAATACATCACACTACCAAACACTGTGAGACGTCACAAAACAATACATTACACTACCATACACTGTGAGACGTCACATAACAATACATCACACTACCAAACACTGTGAGACGTCACACAACAATACATCACACTACCAAACACTGTGAGACGTCACACAACAATACATCACACTACCAAATACTGTGAGACGTCACAAAACAATACATTACACTACCATACACTGTGAGACGTCACACAACAATACATTACACTACCATACACTGTGAGACGTCACACAACAATACATCACAATACCAAACACTGTGAAATGTCACACAACAATACATCACACTACCAAACACTGTGAGACGTCACACAACAATACATCACAATACCAAACACTGTGAGACGTCACAAAACAATACATTACACTACCATACACTGTGAGACGTCACATAACAATACATCACACTACCAAACACTGTGAGACGTCACACAACAATACATTACACTACCAAACACTGTGAGACGTCACACAACAATACATCACACTACCATACACTGTGAGACGTCACACAACAATACATCACACTACCATACACTGTGAGACGTCACACAACAGTACATCACACTACCAAACACTGTGAGACGTCACACAACAATACATCACACTACCATACACTGTGAAATGTCACACAACAATACATCACACTACCAAACACTGTGAGACGTCACGCAACAATACATTACACTACCAAACACTGTGAAATGTCACACAACAATACATCACACTACCAAACACTGTGAGACGTCACACAACAATACATCACACTACCAAACACTGTGAGACGTCACACAACAGTACATCACACTACCAAACACTGTGAGACGTCACACAACAATACATCACACTACCATACACTGTGAAATGTCACACAACAATACATCACACTACCAAACACTGTGAGACGTCACGCAACAATACATTACACTACCAAACACTGTGAAATGTCACACAACAATACATCACACTACCATACACTGTGAGACGTCACACAACAATACATCACACTACCATACACTGTGAGACGTCACATAACAATACATCACACTTGGTTTGTATTATAATTTACTTCGGACGAGTCTCACATTTATTATGTTACGTACGTTACGTATTACTATTTGAAATAACCGGAAATTTGAATTTGAACCTAATACCTAATATGTATTAAATATATATTATTTACCAACAAGATTTATACACCCAAGTTCCTTTTTTCAACAAATATATAAGTTAATATAAAACACATTAAAAAGTATAATTTATAATAACAGTTATTATTAAAGTTATTACAAATGCTGGTTTATGTACAAGAATGTTACAATTTACAAAAAATACTGGGTTTTATCCAGTCTAGAACTGGATATTTTATTAACGATGCAGGTCCACGACAAGAAAATTACTTCTTTGTTGATACACCTGTAAAACTTCTTTTAACGACTAGATAGCTTAAAACACCCGTAAGTGTTTTGTCTACAACAATATTTAATGTCCTCGTTGTATTACTGACGTCCAAAGTAATTCACTGAAATTGAATGGTTTGTAATGTTAATTATCTACAAACGTTCCCGGTCAAATTCTGCAGTTTCAGAATAATAGGTGTTAATCCCAATTATAGCTTCAGAGGCCTATAGCACACTGACTATAGCTATCCAACAATAATAATGTTATTCGTCACTCGGCGCATCGGTTTTTATATACCAATCAGGCAAGTTTCTAGAATTTTCAACAATGATATAGCGTGTTTTCGTAAACAAATGTTGTTGATTGTCACTTTAAAAAATTCTCTACAAGTTTCGAAAACAGGCAGGAGTTGCGAAATATAAGTCAAGAATATACATTGCATGCAAAAAAGAAAACTATATTGAAATAAGTGTAGGTACTACAATAAATGTACAACAGTAAATCTGTTACACACTACCATACACAGTGAGACATCACACAACAATACATCACACTACCATACACAGTGAGACGTCACATAACAATACATTACACTACCATACACTGTGAGGCGTTACACAACGATACATCACACTACCATACACTGTGAGACATCACACAACAATACATCACACTACCATACACAGTGAGACGTCACATAACAATACATTACACTACCATACACTGTGAGGCGTTACACAACGATACATCACATTACCATACACTGTGAGACGTCACACAACAATACATCACACTACCATACACTGTGAGGCGTTACACAACGATACATCACATTACCATACACTGTGAGACGTCACACAACAATACATCACACTACCATACACAGTGAGACGTCACATAACAATACATCACATTACCATACACTGTGAGACGTCACACAACAATACATCACACTACCATACACTGTGAGGCGTTACACAACGATACATCACATTACCATACACTGTGAGACGTCACACAACAATACATCACACTACCATACACAGTGAGACGTCACATAACAATACATCACACTACCATACACAGTGAGGCGTTACACAACGATACATCACATTACCATACACAGTGAGACGTCACATAACAATACATTACACTACCATACACAGTGAGGCGTTACACAACGATACATCACATTACCATACACTGTGAGACGTCACATAATAATACATCACACTACCATACACTGTGAGACGTCATACAACAATACATCACACTACCATGCACTGTGAGACGTCACACAACAATACATCACACTACCATGCACTGTGAACGTCACATAACAATATATCACACTACCATACACTGTGAGACGTCACACAACAATACATCACATTACCATGCACTGTGAGACGTCACACAACAATACATCACACAACAATACATCACACTACCATGCACTGTGAGACGTCACATAACAATACATCACACTACCATGCACTGTGAAACCTCATACAACAATACATCACACTACCATGCACTGTGAGACGTCATACAACAATACATCACACTACCATGCACTGTGAGACGTCATACAACAACACATCACACTACCACACTACCATGCACTGTGAGACGTCACACAACAATACATCACACTACCAAACACTGTGAGACGTCACACAACAATACATCACACTACCAAACACTGTGAGACGTCACACAACAATAAATCACACTACCAAACACTGTGAGACGTCACAAAACAATACATCACACTACCATACACTGTGAGACGTTACACAACAATACATCACACTACCATGCACTGTGAGACGTCACACAACAATACATCACATTACCATACACTGTGAGACGTCACATAACAATATATCACACTACCATACACAGTGAGGCGTTACACAACGATACATCACACAACAATACATCACACTACCATACACTGTGAGACGTCATACAACAATACATCACACTACCATGCACTGTGAGACGTCACACAACAATACATCACACTACCATGCACTGTGAGACGTCACATAACAATATATCACACTACCATACACTGTGAGACGTCACACAACAATACATCACATTACCATGCACTGTGAGACGTCACACAACAATACATCACACAACAATACATCACACTACCATGCACTGTGAGACGTCACATAACAATACATCACACTACCATGCACTGTGAAACGTCATACAACAATACATCACACTACCATGCACTGTGAGACGTCATACAACAATACATCACACTACCATGCACTGTGAGACGTCATACAACAATACATCACACTACCACACTACCATGCACTGTGAGACGTCACACAACAATACATCACACTACCAAACACTGTGAGACGTCACACAACAATACATCACACTACCAAACACTGTGAGACGTCACACAACAATAAATCACACTACCAAACACTGTGAGACGTCACAAAACAATACATCACACTACCATACACTGTGAGACGTTACACAACAATACATCACACTACCATGCACTGTGAGACGTCACACAACAATACATCACATTACCATACACTGTGAGACGTCACATAACAATATATCACACTACCATACACAGTGAGGCGTTACACAACGATACATCACACAACAATACATCACACTACCATGCACTGTGAGACGTCACATAACAATACATCACACTACCATGCACTGTGAGACGTCACACAACAATACATCACACTACCATGCACTGTGAGACGTCACATAACAATACATCACACTACCATGCACTGTGAGACGTCATACAACAATACATCACACTACCATGCACTGTGAGACGTCATACAACAATACATCACATTACCATGCACTGTGAGACGTCATACAACAATACATCACACTACCACACTACCATGCACTGTGAGACGTCACACAACAATACATCACACTACCAAACACTGTGAGACGTCACACAACAATACATCACACTACCAAACACTGTGAGACGTCACACAACAATACATCACACTACCAAACACTGTGAGACGTCACACAACAATACATCACACTACCAAACACTGTGAGACGTCACACAACAATAAATCACACTACCAAACACTGTGAGACGTCACAAAACAATACATCACACTACCATACACTGTGAGACGTTACACAACAATACATCACACTACCATGCACTGTGAGACGTCACACAACAATACATCACATTACCATACACTGTGAGACGTCACATAACAATATATCACACTACCATACACAGTGAGGCGTTACACAACGATACATCACATTACCATACACTGTGAGACGTCACATAACAATACATCACACTACCATACACAGTGAGGCGTTACACAACGATACATCACATTACCATACACAGTGAGACGTCACATAACAATATATCACAGTACCATACACTGTGAGACGTCACACAACGATACATCACACTACCAAACACTGTGAGACGTCACATAACAATACATTACACTACCATGCACTGTGAGACGTCACACAACAATACATCACACAACAATACATCACACTACCATGCACTGTGAGACGTCACATAACAATACATCACACTACCATGCACTGTGAGACGTCATACAACAATACATCACATTACCATGCACTGTGAGACGTCACACAACAATACATCACACTACCATGCACTGTGAGACGTCACACAACAATACATCACACTACCAAACACTGTGAGACGTTACACAACAATGCATCACACTACCATACACTGTGAGACGTTACACAACAATGCATCACACTACCATACACTGTGAGACGTCACAAAACAATACATCACACTACCATACACTGTGAGACGTTACACAACAATGCATCACACTACCATACACTGTGAGACGTTACACAACAATGCATCACACTACCATACACTGTGAGACGTCACACAACAATACATCACACATACTAACTGTGAAATGTCACGTAACCGAAAGTTAAATCAGATGATTTTATGGAAAATCTATTGTTTTCGTTAGACGTGCTGTTAAATATTTCAAAATTTATTTGTTGATAGTAGATGTATTATTCAGTGTATTAGGTGGGTGTGTTACTCAGTGTAAGAGGTGGATGCACTAGTAATAAATGTATAGTGAGTTGATTGTGATTAGTGAATGTTGTTTGTAGTGATATAAGGTGTTAATACTGACATATTACTGTCGGTTATATAGATGTATCAGATGAAAGAAAAGATGAAACTTGAATATTGTCAGAATTATAAGTATGGGTGTAAGGACTGTGAAGTTTTAATAACTGTCTCGATAATGAATAAATAAAAATGTAGATGTCAGTAGTTGACAATGAAAGCGTAGGTAGACAATTTGCGAAGTTAACTGGGTAAAATAAGGGTTAGATATAAATGTGGGCCGATAGGTTAATGACAGGAAAACGTTTCATATTAGCCATATAAATATAACACTGTTATTGTTTGTTTAAGTTTGATATTTAATTTGTTCATTACAGAATGTAAGAGGTGTTTATTGCGTTGTAACTTAGCACTGAGATGTAATCCATCAAGTTATTTACCACCAAATATATTTATATATTTATAATAAAATATAGCGAAGTACTCACATATTAACAACATAGCAAAACAATGAGACGTAATTAACTGTTGCATTGAGATCACTGAGCGTTTAGTGTTTGCTCAACAAACAATATGCCAGAAACTGAAACATTCATTTTTCTAATAGTACATATCCTGTGAGTTTCGCCACAGAGTTACAAAATTCTGTACCTTTCAGTTCTTTAGTAACAATACAAAATACCAAGGTGTTAAAACATTTTGTGCCATTCAGTTCTTTAGTAACAATACAAAACACCAATGTGTTAAAATATTCTGTGCCATTCAGTTCTTTAGTAACAATACAAAATACCAAGGTGTTAAAATATTCTGTGCCATTCAGTTCTTTAGTAACAATACAAAACACCAAGGTGTTACAATATTCTGTGCCATTCAGTTCTTTAGTAACAATACAAAGCACACAAAGGGTTACAATGTTCTGTGCCATTCAGTTCTTTAGTAACAATACAAAACACCAAGGTGTTACAATATTCTGTGCCATTCAGTTCTTTAGTAACAATACAAAATACCAAGGTGTTAAAATATTCTGTGCCATTCAGTTCTTTAGTAACAATACAAAACACCAAGGTGTTACAATATTCTGTGCCATTCAGTTCTTTAGTAACAATACAAAGCACACAAAGGGTTACAATGTTCTGTACCTTTCAGTTCCTTAATAACAATACAAAACACCAAGGTGTTACAATGTTCTATGCTTTTCGCTTCTTTTCAACAATACAAAACACCAAGGTGTTAAAATATTCTGTGTCTTTCGTTTCTTCTTTAACAATACAAGACACCAAGGTGTTACAATGTTCTGTACCTTTCAGTTCTTTAATAACAATACAAAACACCAAGGTGTTAAAATGTTCTGTACCTTTCAGTTCTTTAATAACAATACAAAACACCAAGGTGTTACAATGTTCTGTGGCTTTAAGTTTTGTTTTGACAATATAAAACACTAAAATGTTAAATCTTTGTATAATTAAGTTATCTCTCAACATTACAAATCCGAATTGTTAAAACAATAGTTTTAGTTCTTTTTGACATAAATATAAAAGAACAACGACAAACCGTGTTATTTATGTGTTATAATACAACATATGAATATGTTATAACATACAACACCTTTACAATAGACGAATATAACACCTTGTATGCACAATTTCGCTTTGTTTGAAACGATAACTACTGGAGCGTAATATAATTTAACTCTCCAAATTAACAAAACACGCAAGGTGTTTACGAAATATTCGTTTCAATTAAAGTAACACATCAATACATTTATGCCTACCGTAATATTCAGATCGTCCAATTTCCACGACGTCGTCAGTAAGTATCAACACCAGGGTGCAAGCTAAAGCTAAACAAGGATATAGTTTGACCATTTCGGATCTAATTTGTACAGGAGACAAACTAGTCCTTATATGCTATATCTGTCAGGTCTAAAAGAAACGTGTCCAGGATAAGTTTAGCTTATCATTTGGTTCATGACACCTTGTCTAGATATCTTATCTGGAACTTAAACAAGCGGGAAACCTTCGCCTACCAATCAGGCTTTCTAATACGTACGTTTTCAGCGAGCCTTTTATTGGGTGGTTTGGCGTTAGCTATCCTTATACGGAAGCTGTTCGTCAGCGCCTCCTGTATGAAACTTCTCCATTTCCTACATATGACTTTCGGATCGGTGTTATTAAGAAATAAAGAATAAAGAAAGTTACTTGAATATCTTCAATGGCATGTTTTTGGTAGCCCGCTGAATAAGTTTAAAGTAATAATCTAGCAAAGAATTTTAATGTGCGAAGAACATCGAAAATATTGTATTCTCCCAACTCCTGATGTCTGAGAAACTGTTTCAAAGTTTTCTCTGCTTTTTGTTTTGATCCACGTGTATACACAAAAACTTGATAATTTAAACAATTTTGTGCAAATGACGACACACAAATACGTCCGTTGGCTACGATTAAAGTTCATATTTGTCTACAATGTCAGACACTGAGAAAATAAACCAACTATAATGAAACTGGAACTTCCAGTGATGTATACAAAATTATTTTTTATGTGTACAAAACAAACGTCAACAGAGGAAACTGAACAAAACTTCGCTAAGAACATATATTATAAAAGAATGCAATATTCAAAGACATTAGCCAGATGTAACACACACATAATATATCTTAGCAAGACACAGTTCTAACAAATTTCGACCGGATTCAATTAAGAACCAAAGTTTACGAGATGCGACTTTTATAAATAACAGCCAGAAGAAACGGGTAATGAATATTGGCCAGGTTCAGTTTGCGCATGCACTGTTGGCAAGACGAACTGGCTGCAAATGTTGGCTAGAAAATGAATAAACCTTCCACAGTTGAATAAGAGTTAATATTAATCGTTGATGAAGATAGTCAGTGACCTACCTATATTGTCACTTGTTAAGTACATTGTTAAACTTTCTCTTCGGTGGACGCACCATATAGCCTGTTGTTTGTTTGCTTGATTTTGAATTTCGCGCAAAGCTACACGAAAGCTATCTGCTCTAGTCGTCTCTAATTTAGCAGTGTAAGACTAGAGGGAAGGTAGCTAGTCGTCACCACCAACCGCCAATTCTTGGGCTACTATTTTACCAGCGAATAGTGGAATTGACCGTCACTTTATAACGCCCCCACGGCTGAAAGGGCGGACATGTTTAGTGTGAGGGGGATTCGAACCCGTACCTTTCGGATTACGAGCCGAGTGCCTCAACCACCTGGCCATGCCGGCCGTAGCCTCTTGTGTTTTTGCTATAAGAAAACACCCATATCTTTTAACATTAACAGTTATAATGTACAATAACGACTTTTCCATGACGAAAAGTAAAATATAATATTCATATTTAAAATCGATTTTTTACTTCGTACTTGAAGATCTTGAATTACTTTTAGAAACTTAATAAAAAAACACATAAAATGTATTGTTTTCTGTACTCATCCGATACAAGGTTCCAAAAAATTTAGGTCTCGGCATGTCCAGGTGGTTAAGACGCTCCACTCGTAATCTGAGGGGCGCGGGTTCGAATTCCCGTCACACCAAACGTGCTCGCCATTTCAGCCGTGGGAGCGTTATAATGTGACGGGCAATCCTACTATTCGTTAGTAAAAGAGTAGTCCAAGAGTTGGCGGTGGTTGTTGATGACTAGCTGCTTTCCGTCTAGTCTTACACCGCGAAATTAGGGACGGATAGCGCAGATAGCCCTCGTGTAGCTTTACGCGAAATTCAAAAGAAACCAAACATCGTATATTCATGAACCGATTCGCTAAAATCGTTAACAACAAAATTCAGTCGTAAAAAACGACACAAACATGACTGAACGAAACACACAGAGAGAATGAGACAATATTGTACACATTAGGTTTACCAACTCTACGTAAATTGTTGCAGATTAATTTAGAAAAACCAGCGAACAGCTTGCTCAATATAGATTAATCAATATCAGAGAGAGAGAGAGTTTTTTTTAAAATTCTGAATAAAAGGATGCTCATAAATTTTCTTTAATCGTCTATAAAACGTTATGACTGTCCAGTCTGAAGCAGTTTACACAGAGCGTAAATACTGAAACGGTGACTTCTCATTGTTCTGTTCAAATTTGAAATTTACTGAGAAATAGTTGCTACTTGTCTTTGATATGAAAGCAACGAGCTAGTTTCTATTTATATTCGCTACTCTTTCTGTGTAATAGCCAAGTAAAGAGATTAGGCTGTTATTTTTAACATGGTATATTTAATACGTTAATCGATCTTAAAGCTTTTTTACCTAACCCTAATCTGATCATTTACGAGCAACTTCTTAACTTGGCGGGGCTCAAAAGTGAAGTGAAATTGGAATACATTTAATTAAAGTATCTCGTTTCACAAGACAGAAGAACAAAAATTAAATAAGAGTAGCCGCCCCTAGTGGTGAACTGACAAACTCGAGGAAAGACAGCAAGTCAACAATGACAGACAGACTCGAGGAAAGAAAACTAGACAACAATGACAGACAGACTCGAGGAAAGATAACTAGTCAACAATGACAGACTGACTCGAAGAAAAACAACTAGTCAACAATGACAGACAGACTCGAGGAAAGACAACTAGTCAACAATGACAGACAGACTCGAAGAAAGACAACTAGTCAACAATGACAAACAGACTCGAGGAAAGACAACTAGTCAACAATGACAGACAGACTCGAGGAAAAACAGCAAGTCAACAATGACAGACAGACTCGAGGAAAGAAAACTAGACAACAATGACAGACAGACTCGAGGAAAGATAACTAGTCAACAATGACAAACAGACTCGAGGAAAAACAGCAAGTCAACAATGACAGACAGACTCGAGGAAAAACAGCAAGTCAACAATGACAGACAGACTCGAGGAAAGAAAACTAGACAACAATGACAGACAGACTCGAGGAAAGATAACTAGTCAACAATGACAGACAGACTCGAGGAAAAACAGCAAGTCAACAATGACAGACAGACTCGAGGAAAAACAGCAAGTCAACAATGACAGACAGACTCGAGGAAAAACAGCAAGTCAACAATGACAGACAGACTCGAGGAAAGACAACTAGTCAACAATGACAGACAGACTCGAGGAAAGACAACTAGTCAACAATGACAGACAGACTCGAGGAAAAACAGCAAGTCAATTATGACAGACAGACTCGAGGAAAAACAGCAAGTCAACAATGACAGACAGACTCGAGGAAAAAAACAAGCAAGTCAACAATGACAGACAGACTCGAGGAAAGACAACTAGTCAACAATGACAGACAGACTCGAGGAAAGACAACTAGTCAACAATGACAGACAGACTCGAGGAAAAACAGCAAGTCAATTATGACAGACAGACTCGAGGAAAAACAACTAGTCAACAATAACAGACAGACTCGAAGAAAGACAACTAGTCAACAATGACAGACAGACTCGAAGAAAGACAACTAGTCAACAATGACAAACAGACTCGAGGAAAGACAACTAGTCAACAATGACAGACAGACTCGAGGAAAAACAGCAAGTCAACAATGACAGACAGACTCGAGGAAAGAAAACTAGACAACAATGACAGACAGACTCGAGGAAAGATAACTAGTCAACAATGACAGACAGACTCGAGGAAAAACAGCAAGTCAACAATGACAGACAGACTCGAGGAAAAAACAGCAAGTCAACAATGACAGACAGACTCGAGGAAAGAAAACTAGACAACAATGACAGACAGACTCGAGGAAAGATAACTAGTCAACAATGACAGACAGACTCGAGGAAAAACAAGCAAGTCAACAATGACAGACAGACTCGAGGAAAAACAGCAAGTCAACAATGACAGACAGACTCGAGGAAAAACAGCAAGTCAACAATGACAGACAGACTCGAGGAAAGACAACTAGTCAACAATGACAGACAGACTCGAGGAAAGACAACTAGTCAACAATGACAGACAGACTCGAGGAAAAACAGCAAGTCAATTATGACAGACAGACTCGAGGAAAAACAGCAAGTCAACAATGACAGACAGACTCGAGGAAAGAAAACTAGACAACAATGACAGACAGACTCGAGGAAAGACAACTAGTCAACAATGACAGACAGACTCGAGGAAAAACAGCAAGTCAACGATAACAGACAGACTCGAAGAAAGACAACTAGTCAACAATGACAGACAGACTCGAAGAAAGACAACTAGTCAACAATGACAAACAGACTCGAGGAAAGACAACTAGTCAACAATGACAGACAGACTCCAGGAAAAACAGCAAGTCAACAATGACAGACAGACTCGAGGAAAGAAAACTAGACAACAATGACAGACAGACTCGAGGAAAGATAACTAGTCAACAATGACAGACAGACTCGAGGAAAAAACAGCAAGTCAACAATGACAGACAGACTCGAGGAAAACAGCAAGTCAACAATGACAGACAGACTCGAGGAAAGAAAACTAGACAACAATGACAGACAGACTCGAGGAAAGATAACTAGTCAACAATGACAGACAGACTCGAGGAAAAACAGCAAGTCAACAATGACAGACAGACTCGAGGAAAAACAGCAAGTCAACAATGACAGACAGACTCGAGGAAAAACAGCAAGTCAACAATGACAGACAGACTCGAGGAAAGACAACTAGTCAACAATGACAGACAGACTCGAGGAAAGACAACTAGTCAACAATGACAGACAGACTCGAGGAAAAACAGCAAGTCAATTATGACAGACAGACTCGAGGAAAAACAGCAAGTCAACAATGACAGACAGACTCGAGGAAAGAAAACTAGACAACAATGACAGACAGACTCGAGGAAAGACAACTAGTCAACAATGACAGACAGACTCGAGGAAAAACAGCAAGTCAACGATAACAGACAGACTCGAAGAAAGACAACTAGTCAACAATGACAGACAGACTCGAAGAAAGACAACTAGTCAACAATGACAAACAGACTCGAGGAAAGACAACTAGTCAACAATGACAGACAGACTCGAGGAAAAACAGCAAGTCAACAATGACAGACAGACTCGAGGAAAGAAAACTAGACAACAATGACAGACAGACTCGAGGAAAGATAACTAGTCAACAATGACAGACAGACTCGAGGAAAAACAGCAAGTCAGCAATGACAGACAGACTCGAGGAAAGAAAACTAGACAACAATGACAGACAGACTCGAGGAAAGATAACTAGTCAACAATGACAGACAGACTCGAGGAAAAACAGCAAGTCAACAATGACAGACAGACTCGAGGAAAAACAGCAAGTCAACAATGACAGACAGACTCGAGGAAAAACAGCAAGTCAACAATGACAGACAGACTCGAGGAAAGACAACTAGTCAACAATGACAGACAGACTCGAGGAAAGACAACTAGTCAACAATGACAGACAGACTCGAGGAAAGACAACTAGTCAACAATGACAGACAGACTCGAGGAAAGACAACTAGTCAACAATGACAGACAGACTCGAGGAAAAACAGCAAGTCAATTATGACAGACAGACTCGAGGAAAAACAGCAAGTCAACAATGACAGACAGACTCGAGGAAAGATAACTAGTCAACAATGACAGACAGACTCGAAGAAAGACAACTAGTCAACAATGACAGACAGACTCGAGGAAAAACAGCAAGTCAACGATAACAGACAGACTCGAAGAAAGACAACTAGTCAACAATGACAGACAGACTCGAAGAAAGACAACTAGTCAACAATGACAAACAGACTCGAGGAAAGACAACTAGTCAACAATGACAGACAGACTCGAGGAAAAACAGCAAGTCAACAATGACAGACAGACTCGAGGAAAAACAGCAAGTCAACAATGACAGACAGACTCGAGGAAAGACAACTAGTCAACAATGACAGACAGACTCGAGGAAAGACAACTAGTCAACAATGACAGACAGACTCGAGGAAAGACAACTAGTCAACAATGACAGACAGACTCGAGGAAAAACAGCAAGTCAATTATGACAGACAGACTCGAGGAAAAACAGCAAGTCAACAATGACAGACAGACTCGAGGAAAAACAGCAAGTCAACAATGACAGACAGACTCGAGGAAAGACAACTAGTCAACAATGACAGACAGACTCGAGGAAAGACAACTAGTCAACAATGACAGACAGACTCGAGGAAAGACAACTAGTCAACAATGACAGACAGACTCGAGGAAAAACAGCAAGTCAATTATGACAGACAGACTCGAGGAAAAACAGCAAGTCAACAATGACAGACAGACTCGAGGAAAGATAACTAGTCAACAATGACAGACAGACTCGAGGAAAAACAGCAAGTCAACGATAACAGACAGACTCGAAGAAAGACAACTAGTCAACAATGACAGACAGACTCGAAGAAAGACAACTAGTCAACAATGACAAACAGACTCGAGGAAAGACAACTAGTCAACAATGACAGACAGACTCGAAGAAAGAGAACTAGTCAACAATGACAGACAGACTCGAGGAAAGACAACTAGTCAACAATGACAGACTGACTCGAAGAAAGACAACTAATCAACAATGACAGACAGACTCGAGGAAAAACAGCAAGTCAACAATGACAAAGAGACTCGAGGAAAGACAACTAGTCAACAATGACAGACAGACTCGAGGAAAAACAGCAAGTCAACAATGACAAAGAGACTCGAGGAAAGACAACTAGTCAACAATGACAGACTGACTCGAGGAAAAACAGCAAGTCAACAATGACAGACTGACTCGAAGAAAGACAACTGGTCAACAATGCCAACTTCCAAATTTTGTTGTGCAAATAGAAGGATTTGACTGTTACGCTTATAGTGCACGCACACCCTCAAAGTACGAAGCGTATTTTTGCGTTGACGTCTTCAAAGTTTGAGTACACAAGCCACTAGTCCACTCTAGGCCCAAGTACCAAAGTAGAAATAATTAGGGTTAGGTTAATTCCTGAGGCTTTACTAAAATATTGATCAAAAATATTGATCAAATTTTTACAGATTACGTAAAAAGTGCTACTATATTAAACGTCAGATAATTACATTTGATTCAGAGTGATTAATTTAGATTATTCCAACAGGTGGATAATTTAATTTTATAGATCAAAATTATAATGATTCTAAGATACGAAAATAATACGCAAACTCAAGGTAAAATATACAAAGCTACGATCAAGCGGTTGGATCAACGTTCCGACATCAAATCGAACACAGCCGACAAAATGTGCTACTATTAACTTTACCGAAAGCAGAACTTAACAGAGACCTACGACATCGCTGACGCTAGATATTTGATTTACGGTTTTATATATTACCACTATCAGTCGGTTATCTTTTCGAATGAAATAGATCTATTCATATTATACCTATTACTCTCCTATCGCACATAACCCTCACACTGGCTGTATCCATTGCTTTGGTTAAGCCTAACTAAGTTTTAAGTATATGTGTGTCTGTATATAATAGGAAGCCGCCATTTTGTTTCGCGATATTGAGCTGCACAAATGCTGTTTGTTATAATTTCGAAATTAAAGTCAACTGTTCTTGTTTGTACAGAAGAACTATACAGTTTTAGATACTGCCTGCTGAAGACCCTTAAGTTACGAGCTCGACACATATATAAGGCTCATTAAAAGTCATTAGACGACAAGAAACTATTATCGTAATGACTTCTCCACATGTTTCACTAACCCTAATTCCCACTACTTTCCAAATGTCTTCCTAAAAACAGTTTCTAATAATCCAAACGATTCTTAACTAAAAGCAGCCGTGTGCTTCTTTGCGCGGAGCCATTTATTAAGATCCGCCGTGATAGAACCTCTTTTCAAATCGAAGTACACGGATAACTGCTTCTCCTTCGTATATGTTTGTCGCCAACTTTCTATTAATTCATTGTCTCTTGAGTCTGTCATCTCGTCGCAATAATCAAAATGTCTTCTTTTTTATTCAAGTGTTTCTTTGTTACTTCCACATCTTTTACACCAATCATCCTGTCAGATGTTCCATTTTTTGCCTAAACTTAAACTAATTTTATAGTTATTGGTTTACATCTACTACCTTGAAAAGCCACTGATTACATATATAGCTTATCTCTAATATTCCTGGAACCCTTCGTGTTGAGTTTCTCATTACCTGAAGATTCCAACGACAACATTGTATTTACACGTTTCTCCTATAGGTGGCTTCAATCACACCAACCTTACTAATAACATCATGTAAGGTGTTTGTATTGTTCATGTCTTATCCACACTTTGGTAAGAATGTAAATGAAGCTTCTCTTGCTGGAGATTGAATTTTACCGATGTTATCCATGCAGGATTAGGTACAAAAATATATAAAGAAGAGAAAACATCAAAACAATAAATGTCAGTAGTTTTTACATTGAAGAAACTGACTTCAGCACGTTCCTGTGTTCTCTCTAATCTCACATTACCTTCTAGTATTATCGTTTTAAACCTATAATGTAATTACCATGAACAGGATTGTTTCATCTCTTTATTATAACCAGCCCAAAGGTATATGATATCTCTCAAAACAGAATTATTTCAAATATTTAATGTTATCATTCTAGGCCCGGCATGGCCAAGCATGTTAAGGCGTGCGACTCGTAATCTGAGGGTCGCGGGTTCGCATTCCCGTCGTGCCAAACATGCTCGCCCTTTCAGCCGTGGGGGCGTTATAATGTTACGATCATTCCCACTATTCGTTTGTAAAAGAGTAGCCCAAGAATTGCCGGTGGGTGGTGATGACTAGCTGCCTTCCCTCTAGTCTTACACTGCTAAATTAGGGACGGATGTCACAGATAGCCCTCGAGTAGCTTTGCGCGAAATTCAAAAAACAAACAAACAAACATTATCATTCTAAACAGGATTGCTTTTATCTATGACATGATGGATCCAAGCAAGATTATTTAAGCATAGAACATCATGAACCCAAACATGATTATTTTAAGATCAGGATATGATAAGCTAATCAGAATTATTTAAGCTCAGAACATGTTGAACCCAAAAAAATATTGTTTTAAGTTTAGAACATGTTGAACCCAATCATGACTGTTTTAAGTTAGAACATGTTGAACCCAAGTAAGATTGTTTTAAGTCAGACCAAAATCTTGTATGCGCGATGTAAAATATACACGTATAACACCAACTTATTTCATGTGAAAAGTTGTACAGATTTATAGAATATTTACATGAAAGCCATTGTATTAATCCACCAATCTTGAAGAAATCTTAAAGCTTTTTTATCCCAATTCCCAACCACCATTTTAACAAATTTTTCATAGCCGCCATTATTGGTATCTTTGTTGTCTTTTACGACGTGTTTCTGCACAGAGAAAACAGTTAAAAAAACAATACATTTCGTAATAACGTAACCATTGTTTTATCAGAAACAAAAAATCGATTAGAATTTTTATTTTCGATTTCTTTGTTCTAATATTTTGTTATGCATCGTTATAAAAACAAATCAAGGACTGATGGAAAGCAGATTGTATCAAAGGTTATCCGCGATGACACGTGGTATAAATTACTAGTCCATTTATTTTTGTATCTACCAAAAGACTGCACAACTAAGATATATCTCCTGATGTCAAAATAATGAAGTTACTTTTATTGGAAATAAATGATATGACATTCATGCGTATTCTGCCCGTCAAAAAATTCTGGCTTGGAACTTCAGCTAATGCATTTAGTCTTATAATTATAAAACACATAACAACTGTTCATAGAGATGCAATATATTTCCTCGTAATCTGCTGGCCGAAGGGAATGCTAATAAAAACAGTATAAGTAGTTTGTGAATACGTTTGGTTGGCCTAGTTGTTAGCAAAGGAGGATGAACTTCTTATATTCGTTTCAGATTTAGATCAGACTTTTGTTATGCTATTGTACTTGGATGCTGTTGACTTGCACATTAGAATTATTTATATTTATTGTACTTGGATGCTACTGATGTACAGATTAGAATTATTTATTTTATTGTACTTGGATGTTACTGATTTACGTCTTAGAATTACTTAATTTTATTGTACTTGGGTGTTACTGATGTACAGTTAAAACTATTTATTTTTATTGTACCATAACCGTATCAATATGATATAATACCACTACATCGAGGTGGTGTAACACCAACATATAGAGATTAGAAGTTGTTTGAAGTTAAGCATAAAGCTACACAATGGACTATCTGTGGTCTGACAAACACGGGTATCGAAACCAGGTTTCTGGCGTTGTAAGATCGCAGACGTATCGCTGTGACATTGGAGGGGGGGGGACAGAGATGATATGACATAATTTTTGCTACGTCTGAACAGTTAGCTGCAACATCTGAACTTTGTCTATGACACTATTCGATGTCTTCTAACACTCAAAGTTATATTTGCATAAGATTTGAAGAATATTGATTATTTAGCTTCTAAATGACTAAAAAACAAACAAACAAAAAACAGTTATAGCCTCATGTATAATGTACACTTCACCACTACAAAAATCCTAGTTTTATGGGTACGAATTGATTTTGTCTGTGTTTACTAACCAAGGGTGAAATCTCTAAAACTGATTCCAAGTGATAAACCAAATGATAGACGGGGGGTTCAAACTTAGTTTGTTTTAATGTTCAAACTTTAGGTGATTTTATTTTTCGTCATGAAAGCTGGTTTCTATGTGTTCCACTGTATGATCCAGGAACTATATATCCTTACTATTTGATCCAGGAACTATATATCCTTACTATTTGATCCAAATCTTATGTATTCCCACCATGTGATCCAAGCTTTGTGAATGTACAACATTTAATTGAGATCAGACATATTTCTATCATGTGGTTTACACCCTATGTATCCCCAACGTGTGATCCAGGCTCTAGGTGTCCCCACAGAGTGATCCAGATTTTATTCATCACCACCGGGTGACGGTAACATTAATTAATCAATCCGATATTAGAATATTAATTCCAGAGAGAACAAATGTTTCTAATTCTATCACCTGTAATCCTGAAAGTGTTTAACATAGTGTTTACCATGATATTTTAGCCCAATAAAATATGATAAAGATTGCAATTGAAATGTACAAATATATCTGGATAATTATTCATTTAATTTTTTAACACATGGATATATGTGAGTGGGTGTCTTTGTCACACTTCGACACTTCGGAAATTTGTGTTTTAAAACATCTCAAGATTTCAACCGGAAAGAACGCTACCTATTGTTAGTTGCGTTTATGTATACTTTGGCAGACGAACTGAGAGATATTTTCCCGCTCTTTAAGCGCTCACCAATGAAGAAAAGTGAAACATTACTAGTTGCATACGGGCGATTATAAAAGAAAACCAAGGAAAATGTAAGTTTTTCTCTTTAGATAGAAAGATGTTTTGATATAAAATGAATGGCGCTAAATGTCACATGCTTACGCTTTCATATATTCAATTAAAAAAAAAAAAACTTTCGTTTGTTTACAAAGGTTGGATTGACATTTAGATGCTGACATATTGATTTTAAGAGAAATGCAGTGACTTTTCAAGAATCTAAATACCACGATTTCGAGTGACTTGCCGGTTAAATTGTTTTTCTGAGAGATACCGTTAAACTGGATTTTCATGGAATGAAAAAAGAAGCTATAATTAATGGCCTTCCTAAACTTTTTCAATATTAAAAAATCAGGAACTTGAGACACAACCTTTCTGTTGACATTAACGAACTGTCATTAGTGTTTTCCACCCTGGACGTACGAAATAAAAATTAATATATATATGTGTTGCTAACAGGGGGCTATGAAACCGGCTTGACTGTCTCTCAGGCGCCATTTAAATCTTTTGTGAAATATAAAGATCACAACTTGTTTGTTGAACTAATAAAATTTTCTATTATGCACATCTGTTTCTAGGGTTAACTATATTCATTCGAACCTCTGTTTCTAGGGTTACCTTCATCCGTTACAAATCTCTGTTTCTGGCGTTAATTGTATTTATTACTAACATAAGTTTCTAGGGTTAACTGCATCCATTACGAATCCTGGTTTCTGGAGTTAAACTACATTCATTAGGAACTTCAGTTTCAGGGATTAGCTATATTTATAATATACCACGTTTTCTGTAATTAAATCAAATTTGTCTTTGTGATTTGTATTTCATTTAATAAAAATGTGTTTTTCTTCTGGTTTCATGTTTTATTTGAATTTCTGAGAATACTCATTTAAAACAACAAATCAGTTTCTCAAAAACTAATATTTGAACTGATCGTTTGAGATTATTACGATCAGTTTGTTTCACTGTTTCAAACCTTAAACCGTCGGTCGCATCAAATATTCTTGTGGTCGCAGTCAATATGTTACGAACTTTATTTTAAAAATTCGTAAATCTTTTAGCATCCATTTCAAAGACTGAAAGAACGCGTTTTAAAGTGTTTTTTTTTCCCTCGAAACTATATTTCACCGGAGGTCAGTAATAAAATCAGTTTAGTTTGTGAGAGGGGAGGAACTTGAAGGCAACAGAATTTTAATATATTCTTTTTTTTATTTTCTTCGGAAATTAAAAACAAAAAGAACAGACTGTGTTTTGAAGACTCGTTGCGTTATGGAACTGATGGATAGCCTTCAGAAACATGGAAACCTTATATTCTCGGACCCGGGAGGTTCGGTGGAAATAGAACATCATTTTTACGAGATGTTTTCTCCATAAGTGCATCGAACTCTCCAAATCTGTTTCAACTTGAGTTTGAATGAAAAACAAACTGAATGCATGCAGAACGTGTGCATTTGCTCTCAGAGTTAAATATGTGTGTGTGGGGGACTGTCAAACGGGTCGTGGGGTGTCACAAATGATTTGAAATATCCTTGGAAATGTACGATTTAGTATAAACGTTTCTTTTCTACGCTAAGAAACTACATCTAGAAAAAATACTCAATATAAACAAAGCGACAACCCATTTTATACTTAAAAGCAATTATTTATGCCAAAATTGTTAGTTTCCGTAATAAAATCAGCGTGACTGGAACAGTTATCAGCACTTGTTTGGTTTGTTTTCATTTTCGAGGAAAGCTACACGGCGCAATCTAATTTAGCAGTGATAGACTAGAGGAAAGGCAGCTAGTCAATACCACCCACCGCCAATTCTTGGGCCACTCTTTTACCAGCGAATAGTGGGATTGATCATAACATTACCACGACCCTAAGCTTGGAAGGGCAAGAATGGTCGGTGCAACGGGATTCGAATCCGCAACCACAGAATGCGAGTCGAGCGTTCTAACCATCAGGCCACGCCAACTCCACATTCCCAGAAAACCTATTTTACCATTTTTCAATTAAAAACTTTAATTAAAACAAAACTATACTTGTACGATTTATAATTGTTTTAATTTGGGTTGCTGGTGAGAAAATTATTAACAGATTATGTCTTAGCGAATCCTTACGAATTCCTTGGTTATTGGATCATTCTTGTTTGTACAGAAAATGGAAACTATGCGTAATAAGACAGTAATAAATCAACTAGAGCCACAGTTGCGTGGATAACTGCGTTTCGTTTCTGGAAGATAAAACACGTAAAAACATATTTTGAATAGATTACGAGTTAATAAGCCTAGTTGTGCTGTTCATGCTACGTCTCCGCCCCTCCCCCCCGAAACTCACACCTTAAATTTAGAGCTCCACAGCCCCAACCTGTTTTCTTGATAAAATCGATATCTACTTTAGTGTCATCTTATGTAACGAGGTCACAAACGGAAAGATTCAACAGCGTTGACTAAAAATGCTAATTTTTCCCTGACTGTGACGTCACAATGACATATACTAATGAGATTGGAAAGTGTACCACGCGCAGCGGCTTCTGTGGTTTATTATATACCATAATTACAAGCGTTTGTTTGACAGTGTGAATAATGAAGTTTCGGAGGGTTGATTATGATAAAAGAAAAAATAAAACCTTGATGTTCCACAGGCATGGTGTAACATCTGTAATTAGATTATTGTAAATTAGGGCGCTAGTTGGTGAGGTACTTTGATATATGATATTAAGAGAGGGAATTTCTTTACAAGTGTTAATGAGGGTGGCTATGAACAATTAATTCTACATTAATTACATACGTATGAAGACGTGTATTCTTGTTCCTTTGCAAAGAGCATTGTACATTAGCCCCCAAAACTGGAAATCTCACCCTTAGTGCTTGTTTCGTTAGTTCCAGGCGCCAGCATGGCCATGTGGTTAGGGCGCTCGACTCACAATCTGAGGGTCACAGGTTAGAATATACCAATCGCACCAAACGTGCTCGCCTTTTTAGCCGTGGGGACACTATAATGTTACGGGTTAATCCCACTGTTTGTTTGTAAAATAGTATGTTTTATTTATTGCAAAGCCACATCGGGCTATCTGTTGAGCCCACCGAGAGGAATCGAACCCCTGATTTTAGCGTTGTAAATCCGGAGACATACCGCTGTACTAGCGGGGGCGTTCATAAATGAAACGCTTTCGCAAAATATTTCATGTCATTTGGTAGATATTTTTTTGCTCTAATAGATGGTGTGTTTGATTTTCATATGTCTTTAATTTTTGCTTTCATTTTCAGCTCATTAAAAGGACTGTCAAGTGGACAAAATCGAGCATTTTCGACACCATCTGCTTTTCGCATTTAATTTCTTGCAATTTCGTTTAAAACAATGCATACTATACACCTAGGTATTACATGAAATAAAGTATCACAATAAATGTTTTGGGTGCAATGTGTTCATGCATTGAAGTATTGTATAGTCTTGCATGTAATGCTTGAATGAAATTATTTAACAACGCTCACGAATTATTCCTCACCCTAATAAAATGGTAGCCCAAGAGTTGGCCTTGGATGGTGATGAGTAGTTGTTTTCTCTTTAGTCTTACGCTGCTAAATTAGGGATGGCTAGCGCAGATAGCCCTCGTGCAGCCTTGCGTGAAATTCAAAACAAACAAACAAATTATTAATTCCACAGAAGAAGGCGGTTTCATAAGTAAGTTTTCACGATAAATTAAACAGACGTGAACGTGCTCTTCCGTTTGCCCATAAGCCAAACATAAGTGTTTTAAAGTAAATCCCATACTATGTCACTAGAATACTTTGTTGTTTTGAACACAGCTAGATAGTGATTTATTTGTGCTCTGTTTGTCGTGTGTATCGAAACTCGATTTTTAGTGTCGTAAATCAGTAAACTTTCCAGCTGAGACACTGGAGGGGTTGCGTGTGCTTTAGGCTTAGGAAATGATCTTAAAAGGTTAATCTCATATGCGCCATTAAACTGCTACTGACCTCTAGAATTTTAAACATTTTAATTCGCACTCGTATTTCACCTAGAGCTTAGAATCCGAAAATATTTTATTAGGAAATAAACAGAATGGAAACTCTTTGCCACATGGACCAGACGGACTTGTCACTCCACCTACAAGAAATAATCTTCTCGAATTGCACATTTTTCAGCTTCTGAGTTTTCAAAACCAGTGGACGAGAGAGCAGAGGTTTATGGATGAAGAAGGAAGTTTGCTTCCCTTTAAGAAGAATTTGAATGTATTACTTTTTCTCAAGACAGTTGTTCATTTATCGAAAGAAAAATAACCAAACGAATCTCCGGGGTGAAATCTTCAGGAAAGCTGAATATTTCATGGAAAAATGGATTTTTTTTTCCTTCGATAAGCCATTGAGAAAACACACACATAAAAAAAAAATCTTCAGAAGGCTTAGACGGATTTTTGTTTTCCTTTTTCTTCTCTCTTTCTGTATGTCTGAGGTGGCCATTACAAAGATAAACTTGGGCCAACCAAACACATAACTCTCGCCACGTATTTACAAAAACAAAATTGTTCACGAGAATGATCATAAAGTTCTGTTTAACAAATAGTTCAAAATATTCAACTGAAGTTGAACGGACACAACCAAGTCACAAAACAAAAATCATCTATTTACATTACCTACCAGAAGAGCAGTTAGGCTTAGTTTGATTTCTACAAATAACTGAATAAGAAATGGCGATTTTTTTTTATTATTAAAGCGAGAATGTACAAAGCACGTGAAGTTTCACAGTAAAACTTAGTCTGACATCTTTAAACTGTACAATACTTTCAGAAATATGTATCACTGGTTAATCGATACTTAATGTTTTACTTAATTCTAACCTATATTTTTATTAAGTTGAATTTCGCACATAGATATTGGAATTATTAAAAGATAGACTAGAGGGAATTCAGATAGTTAACATCAGCCACCGCCAACATCTGGACTACTCTTTTCTAAACGAATACAGAAAAAATACGTATATTCCTGAAAGAGATTTAAACACGCGATCCGCAAATTTCCAGGATACTGTTTTAATCAGGAGGCAATACTAGGGTCTCTAATCTGAGAGCATAATGTACGTAAGTAATTTAACAATGATTTACGTAACTATAGCTAAAATAAACTTGATACTGAATGAATTCGACTCACACAACTGAGATCACTTTGAATCATCTACAATATTTCAGCCAACAATGTTTGACAGAAAATTAATACACTAATCTTGTAAGAATGTCACAACAATCCAGTATATAAAACAGTACATACATCAATATCGCAATGAAACAGTATGTACAACAATATAACAACAGTCCATTATATAGAACAGTCTATACAAGAATACCCCAACAGTCCAGTATATACAAAATTATAAAACAGTCCATTATATAGAACAGTATATACAAAATGTATTTCAAAACGGCTGGTACGAACCCAAAGATTTACCTGGAGATGACCGCAGAAGGTCGAAACGTTGTTTTATGCTTTATTAACAAAAGTGTCAGTACCAATACCAGCTGTACTGAAATACATTTTTACTTCGAATGAAGTTCTTGTTATCACGAGTACATGCAACGGTACAGAAACAGTCCATTATACACAACATTACAGCAACAGTTCATTATATACAACAGTACAGTAACAGTTCATTATACACAACAGCACAGCAACAATCCATTATATACAACAGAACAGTATATACAACAGTACAGCAACAGTTCATTATACACAACAGTACAGCAACAATCCATTTTACACAACATTACAGCACAAGTACAGTATATACAACATTACAGCAACAGTACAGTATATACAACAGTACAGCAACAGTACAGTATATACAACATTACAGCACCAGTACCGTATATACAACACTACAGCAACAGTACAGTATATACAACAGTACAGCAACAGTACAGTATATACAACATTACAGCACCAGTACAGTATATACAACAGTACAGCAACAGTACAGTATAAACAACAGTACAGCAACAGTACAGTATATACAACATTACAGCAACAGTCCATTATAAACAGTACAGTATATACAGCAGTCCAGCAACAGTACAGTATATACAAAATTACACAAACAGTACAGTATATACAACAGTACAGCAACAGTACAGTATATACACCATTACAGCAACAGTAATGTAAAAACAACATTACAGCAACAGTCCATTATAAACAGTACAGCAACAGTACAGTATATACAGCAGTACAGCAACAGTCCATTATATAGAACAGTACAGCAACAGTACAGTATATACAACATGACAGCAACAGTCCATTATATGCAACAGTACAGCAACAGTCCATTATAAAAAAACAGTACAGCAATAGTTCATTATATAGAAGAGCAACAGTCCATTATATACAACAGTTCATTATATGGAACAGAACAGCAACAGTTCATTATATAAAACAGTACAGCAACAGCTCATTATATGCAACAATACAGCAACAGTTCATTACATAGAACATTAGAGCAACAGTTCATTATATACGACATTACAGCAACAGTTCATTATATAGAACAGTACAACAACAGTTCATTATGTGGAACAGAACAGCAACAGTTCATTATATGCAACAACACAGCAACAGTTCATTATATACAACAGTTCAGCAACAGTTCATTATATACAACAGTACAGCAACTGTTCATTATATGCAACAGTACAGCAACAGTAGAGTATATACAACAGTACAGCAACAGTCCATTATATACCTTACAGCAACAGCACAGTATATACAACATTACAGCAATAGTACAGTATATACATTATTACAGCAACAGTACAGTATATACATTACAGCAACAGTACAGTATATACAACATTACAGCAACAGTACAGTATATACAATATTACAGCAACAGTTCATTATATAGAACAGTACAGCAACAGTACAGTATATACAACATTACAACAACAGCCATTATAAAGAGTACAGCAACAGTTACAGTATATACAACATAACAGCAACAGTTCAAGTATATACAACATAACAAAAACAGTACAGTATATACAACATAAAAGCAACAGTTTATTATAAACAGTACAGCAACAGTACAGTATATACAACATTACAGCAACACTACAGTATATACAACATTACAGCAATAGTTCATTATATAGAACAGCAACAGTTCATTATATAGAACAGCACAGCAGAAGTTTATTATACAGAACAGTACAGCAGCAGTTAATTATATAGAAAAGTACAGCAACAGTTCATTATATACAACAGTAAAGCAACAGTTCATTAGATAGAACAGTAAAGCAAAAGTTCATTATATACAACATTACAGCAACAGTTCATTATATACAACATTACAGCAACAGTTCATTATATACAACAGTACAGCAACAATCCATTATACACAACAGTACAGCAACATTACAGTATATACAATAGTACAGCAACAGTCCATTATATACAACATTACAGCAATAGTACAGTATATACAACATTACAGCAAAGAGTACAGTATATACATTACAGCAACAGTACAGTATATACATTACAGCAACAGTCCATTATATGCAACAGTACAGCAACAGTTTATCATATAGAACAGTACAGCGGCAGTTCATTATATAGAACAGTACAACAGCAGTTTATTATATACAACAATTACATCAACAGTTTATTATATACAACAGTACAGCAACAGTTCATTATGTGGAACAGTACAGCAACAGTTCATTATATGCAACAATACAGCAACAGTTCATTATATAGAATATTACTGGAACAGTTAATTATATACAATATTACAGAAATAGTTCATTATATAGAACAGTACAGCAACAGTTCATTATATAGAACAGTACAGCAGCAGTTCATTATATAGAACAGTACAGCAACAGTTCATCATATACAAGAGTACAGCAACAGTTCATTGTATACAACATTACAGCAAAAGTTCATTATATAAAACATTAGAGCAACAGTTCATTATATACAACAGTACAGCAACAATCCATTATACACAACAGTACAGCAACAATCCATTATACACAATAGTACAGCAAGACCACAGTATATACAATAATACAGCAACAGTCCATTATATACATTACAGCAACAGCACAGTATATTCAACATTACAGCAACAGTACAGTATATTCAAAATTAAAACAACAGCGCAGTATATTCAACATTACAGCAACAGTACAGTATATTCAAAATTAAAACAGCAGCCCATTATAAACACTACAGCAACAGTTCCTTATATACAACAGTGCAGCAACAGTTCATGATATAAAACAGTACAGCAACAGTTCATTATATACAGCAGTACAGCAACAGTTCATTATATACGACATTACAGCAACAGTTCATTATATAGAACAGTACAGCAACAGTTCATTATGTGGAACAGTACAGCAACAGTTCATTATATGCAACAATACAGCAACAGTTCATTATATACAACAGTTAAGCAACAGTTCATTATATACAACAGTACAGCAACTGTTCATTATATGCAACAGTACAGCAACAGTAGAGTATATACAACAGTACAGCAACAGTCCATTATATACCTTACAGCAACAGCACAGTATATTCAATATTATAGCAACAGTACAGTATATTCAAAATTAAAACAGCAGCCCATTATAAACACTACAGCAACAGTTCCTTATATACAACAGTGCAGCAACAGTTCATGATATAAAACAGTACAGCAATAGTTCATTATATACAGCAGTACAGCAACAGTTCATTATATACGACATTACAGCAACAGTTCATTATATACAACAGTACAGCAACTGTTCATTATATGCAACAGTAAAGCAACAGTAGAGTATATACAACAGTACAGCAACAGTCCATTATATATACCTTACAGCAACAGCACAGTATATTCAACATTATAGCAACAGTACAGTATATTCAAAATTAAAACAGCAGCCCATTATAAACACTACAGCAACAGTTCCTTATATACAACAGTGTAGCAACAGTTCATGATATAAAACAGTACAGCAACAGTTCATTATATACAGCAGTACAGCAACAGTTCATTATATACGACATTACAGCAACAGTTCATTATATAGAACAGTACAGCAACAGTTCATTATATACAACATTACAGTAACAGTTCATTATATACAACAGTACAGAAACAGTTCATTATGTACAAAATCACAGCAACAATTCATTATATGCAATAGTACAGCAACAGTTCATTATATACAACAGCACAGCAACAGCTCATTATATACAACAGTACAGCAACAGTTCATTATATACAAAAGTACAGCAACAGATCATTATATACAGCAGTACAGCAACAGTTCATTATATACCTTACAGCAACAGCACAGTATATACAACATTACAGCAATAGTACAGTATATACATTATTACAGCAACAGTAACAGTATATATACATTACAGCAACAGTTACAGTATATACAACATTACAGCAACAGTACAGTATATACAATATTACAGCAACAGTTCATTATATAGAACAGTACAGCAACAGTACAGTATATACAACATTACAACAACAGCCCATTATAAAGAGTACAGCAACAGTACAGTATATACAACATAACAGCAACAGTACAGTATATACAACATAACAAAAACAGTACAGTATATACAACATAACAGCAACAGTTTATTATAAACAGTACAGCAACAGTACAGTATATACAACATTACAGCAACACTACAGTATATACAACATTACAGCAATAGTTCATTATATAGAACAGCAACAGTTCATTATATAGAACAGCACAGCAGAAGTTTATTATACAGAACAGTACAGCAGCAGTTAATTATATAGAAAAGTACAGCAACAGTTCATTATATACAACAGTAAAGCAACAGTTCATTAGATAGAACAGTAAAGCAAAAGTTCATTATATACAACATTACAGCAACAGTTCATTATATACAACATTACAGCAACAGTTCATTATATACAACAGTACAGCAACAATCCATTATACACAACAGTACAGCAACATTACAGTATATACAATAGTACAGCAACAGTCCATTATATACAACATTACAGCAATAGTACAGTATATACAACATTACAGCAAGAGTACAGTATATACATTACAGCAACAGTACAGTATATACATTACAGCAACAGTCCATTATATGCAACAGTACAGCAACAGTTTATCATATAGAACAGTACAGCGGCAGTTCATTATATAGAACAGTACAACAGCAGTTTATTATATACAACAGTACATCAACAGTTTATTATATACAACAGTACAGCAACAGTTCATTATGTGGAACAGTACAGCAACAGTTCATTATATGCAACAATACAGCAACAGTTCATTATATAGAATATTACTGGAACAGTTAATTATATACAATATTACAGAAATAGTTCATTATATAGAACAGTACAGCAACAGTTCATTATATAGAACAGTACAGCAGCAGTTCATTATATAGAACAGTACAGCAACAGTTCATCATATACAAGAGTACAGCAACAGTTCATTGTATACAACATTACAGCAAAAGTTCATTATATAAAACATTAGAGCAACAGTTCATTATATACAACAGTACAGCAACAATCCATTATACACAACAGTACAGCAACAATCCATTATACACAATAGTACAGCAAGACTACAGTATATACAATAATACAGCAACAGTCCATTATATACATTACAGCAACAGCACAGTATATTCAACATTACAGCAACAGTACAGTATATTCAAAATTAAAACAACAGCGCAGTATATTCAACATTACAGCAACAGTACAGTATATTCAAAATTAAAACAGCAGCCCATTATAAACACTACAGCAACAGTTCCTTATATACAACAGTGCAGCAACAGTTCATGATATAAAACAGTACAGCAACAGTTCATTATATACAGCAGTACAGCAACAGTTCATTATATACGACATTACAGCAACAGTTCATTATATAGAACAGTACAGCAACAGTTCATTATGTGGAACAGTACAGCAACAGTTCATTATATGCAACAATACAGCAACAGTTCATTATATACAACAGTTAAGCAACAGTTCATTATATACAACAGTACAGCAACTGTTCATTATATGCAACAGTACAGCAACAGTAGAGTATATACAACAGTACAGCAACAGTCCATTATATACCTTACAGCAACAGCACAGTATATTCAATATTATAGCAACAGTACAGTATATTCAAAATTAAAACAGCAGCCCATTATAAACACTACAGCAACAGTTCCTTATATACAACAGTGCAGCAACAGTTCATGATATAAAACAGTACAGCAATAGTTCATTATATACAGCAGTACAGCAACAGTTCATTATATACGACATTACAGCAACAGTTCATTATATACAACAGTACAGCAACTGTTCATTATATGCAACAGTAAAGCAACAGTAGAGTATATACAACAGTACAGCAACAGTCCATTATATACCTTACAGCAACAGCACAGTATATTCAACATTATAGCAACAGTACAGTATATTCAAAATTAAAACAGCAGCCCATTATAAACACTACAGCAACAGTTCCTTATATACAACAGTGCAGCAACAGTTCATGATATAAAACAGTACAGCAACAGTTCATTATATACAGCAGTACAGCAACAGTTCATTATATACGACATTACAGCAACAGTTCATTATATAGAACAGTACAGCAACAGTTCATTATATACAACATTACAGTAACAGTTCATTATATACAACAGTACAGAAACAGTTCATTATGTACAACATCACAGCAACAATTCATTATATGCAATAGTACAGCAACAGTTCATTATATACAACAGCACAGCAACAGCTCATTATATACAACAGTACAGCAACAGTTCATTATATACAAAAGTACAGCAACAGATCATTATATACAGCAGTACAGCAACAGTTCATTATATACAACAGTACAGAAACAGTTCATTATGTACAACATTACAGCAACAATTCATTATATGCATTCAGTACAGCAACAGTTGATTATATAACACAGTACAGCAACAGTGCATTATATACAACATTACAGCAACATTTCATAATATATAACAGTACAGCAACAGTTCATTATATATAACAGCACAGCAACAGTTCATTATATACAACAGCACAGCAACAGTTCATTGTATACAACAGCACAGCAACAGTTCATTATATAGAACAGTACAGCAACAGTTCATTATATAGAACAGTACAGCAACAGTGCATTATAAGCAAAACACAGCAACAGTCCATTAAACACAACAAGTACAGCAATAGTTCATTATATAGAACAGCAACAGAACATTATATACAACATTACAGCAACAGTTCATTATATACAACAGCACAGCAACAGTTCATTATATAGAACGGTAGAGCAGCAGTTCGTTGTATAGAACAGTGCAGCAACAGTTGATTATACACAACAGTACAGCAACAATTCATTATACACAACATTACAGCAACAGTACAGTATACACAACGTTAGAGCAATAGTACAGTATATACAACATTACAGCAAAGTACAGTATATACAACATTACAGCAAAGAGTACAGTATATACATTACAGCAATAGTACAGTATATACATTATAGCAACAGTACAGTATATACAACATTATAGCAACAGTTTATTATGTACAACATTACAGCAACAGTTTATTATATACAACAGTGCAGCAACAGTTCATTATATACAACATTATAGCAACAGTTTATTATGTACAACATTACAGCAACAGTTTATTATATACAACAGTACAGCAACAGTTCATTATATACAACAGTACAGGAACAGTTCATTATATACAACATTACAGCAACAGTTCATTATATAGAACAGCACAGTAGGAGTTCATTATATAAAAGAATACAGCAACAGTTCATTATATACAACAGCACAGCCACATTTCATTATATACAACAGCACAGCAACAGTACAGTATATACAACAGTAAAGCAACAGTTCATTATCTACAACAGTATAGTATATAGAACAGCACAGCAAAAGTTCATTATATTAAACTGCAGAGCAACAGTTCATTATCTACATTAGCACAGAACAGTTCATTGTATACAACAGCACAGCAACAGTTCATTATATAGAACAGTATAGCAGCAGTTCATTTTATAGAACATTACAGCAACAGTTCATTATATACAACATTACAGCAATAGTTCTTTATATACAACAGTACAGCAACAGTTCATTATATACAACAGTGCAGCAACAATCCATTATACACAACAGTTACAGCAACAGTTACAACATATACAACAGTACAGAACAGTCCATTAAATACATTACAGCAACAGTACAGTATATACAACATTACAGCAATAGTACAGTATATACAACATTGCAGCAAGAGTACAGTATATACATTACAGCAACAGCACAGTATATACATTACAGCAACAGTACAGTATATACAACATTACAGCAACAGTACAGAATATAGAACATTACAGCAACAGTTAATTATACACAACAGTACAGTAACAGTTCATTATATACAACAGCACAGCAACAGTTCTTTATGCACAACATTACAGCAATAGGTCATTATATACAACATTACAGCAACAGTTCATTAGGTAGAACAAGTACAGCAACATTTCATTATATAGAACAATTACAGCAACAGTTCATTATGCACAACATTACAGCAACAGGTCATTATATACAACATTACAGCAACAGTTCATTAGGTAGAACAGTACAGCAACATTTCATTATATAGAACAGTACAGCAACAGTTCATTATGTACAACATTACAGCAACAGTTCATTATATACAACAGCACAGCAACAGTTCATTATATAGAACAGTACAGCAACATTTTTTTTATATACAACAGTACAGCAACAGTCCATTATATACAACATTAGAGCAACAGGTCATTATATACAACAGCACAGCAACAGTTCATTATATAGAACAATTTACAGCAACAGTCCAATTTATAGAACAGTACAGTGTATACAACAGCACAGCAACAGTTCATTATATAGAACAGTACAGTATATACAACATTAGAGCAACAGGTCATTATATACAACATTGCAGCAACAGTTCATTATATACAACAGCGCAGCAACAGTTCATTATATAGAACAGTACAGCAACAGTCCATTATATGCAACATTACAGAAACAGTTCATTATATACAACAGCACAGCAACAGTTCATTATATACAACAGTAGAGCACCAGTGCAATTTATAGAACAGTACAGTGTATACAACAGCACAGCAACAGTTCATTATATAGAACAGTAGAGTATATACAACAGCACAGCAACAGTTCATTATATACAACATTACAGAAACAGTTCATTACATACAACAGTACAGCAACAGTTCATTATATAGAACAGTTCAGCAACAGTCCATTATATGCAACATTAGAGGAACTGTTCATTATATACAACAGCACAGCAACTGTTCATTATATACAACAGCACAGCGGCAGTTCATTATATACAACAGCACAGGAAGAGTTCATTATATACAACAGCACAGCAATAGCTCATTATATAGAACTTTACAGCAACAGTTCATTATATACAAAAGTACAGGAAGAGTTCATTATATAGAACAGTACAGCAACAGTTCATTATATACAACAGTACAGGAAGAGTTCATTATATAGAACAGTACAGCAACAGTTCATTATATACAATAGTACAGCAACAGTTCATTATATAGGACAGTACAGCAACAGTTCATTATATAGAACAATACAGCAACAGTTCATTATATACAACATTACAGCAACAGTTCATTATATAGAACATTACAGCAACAGTTCATTATATAGAGCAGTACAGTATATACAACAGTACAGCAAGAGTTCATTATATAGAACAGTGCAGCAACAGTTCATTAGATAGAACAGTAAAGCAAAAGTTCATTATATACAACATTACAGCAACAGTTCATTATATACAACATTACAGCAACAGTTCATTATATACAACAGTACAGCAACAATCCATTATACACAACAGTACAGCAACGTTACAGTATATACAATAGTACAGCAACAGTCCATTATATACAACATTACAGCAATAGTACAGTATATACAACATTACAGCAAGAGTACAGTATATACATTACAGCAACAGTACAGTATATACATTACAGCAACAGTCCATTATATGCAACAGTACAGCAACTGTTTATCATATAGAACAGTACAGCGGCAGTTCATTATATAGAACAGTACAACAGCAGTTTATTATATACAACAGTACATCAACAGTTTATTATATACAACAGTACAGCAACAGTTCATTATGTGGAACAGTACAGCAACAGTTCATTATATGCAACAATACAGCAACAGTTCATTATATAGAATATTACTGGAACAGTTAATTATATACAATATTACAGAAATAGTTCATTATATAGAACAGTACAGCAACAGTTCATTATATAGAACAGTACAGCAGCAGTTCATTATATAGAACAGTACAGCAACAGTTCATCATATACAAGAGTACAGCAACAGTTCATTGTATACAACATTACAGCAAAAGTTCATTATATAAAACATTAGAGCAACAGTTCATTATATACAACAGTACAGCAACAATCCATTATACACAACAGTACAGCAACAATCCATTATACACAATAGTACAGCAAGACAACAGTATATACAATAATACAGCAACAGTCCATTATATACATTACAGCAACAGCACAGTATATTCAACATTACAGCAACAGTACAGTATATTCAAAATTAAAACAACAGCGCAGTATATTCAACATTACAGCAACAGTACAGTATATTCAAAATTAAAACAGCAGCCCATTATAAACACTACAGCAACAGTTCATTATATACAACAGTGCAGCAACAGTTCATGATATAAAACAGTACAGCAACAGTTCATTATATACAGCAGTACAGCAACAGTTCATTATATACGACATTACAGCAACAGTTCATTATATAGAACAGTACAGCAACAGTTCATTATGTGGAACAATTACAGCAACAGTTCATTATATGCAACAATACAGCAACAGTTCATTATATACAACAGTTAAGCAACAGTTCATTATATGCAACAGTACAGCAACTGTTCATTATATGCAACAGTACAGCAACAGTAGAGTATATACAACAGTACAGCAACAGTCCATTATATACCTTACAGCAACAGCACAGTATATTCAATATTATAGCAACAGTACAGTATATTCAAAATTAAAACAGCAGCCCATTATAAACACTACAGCAACAGTTCCTTATATACAACAGTGCAGCAACAGTTCATGATATAAAACAGTACAGCAATAGTTCATTATATACAAAGCAGTACAGCAACAGTTCATTATATACGACATTACAGCAACAGTTCATTATATACAACAGTACAGCAACTGTTCATTATATGCAACAGTAAAGCAACAGTAGAGTATATACAACAGTACAGCAACAGTCCATTATATACCTTACAGCAACAGCACAGTATATTAAACATTATAGCAACAGTACAGTATATTCAAAATTAAAACAGCAGCGCATTATAAACACTACAGCAACAGTTCCTTATATACAACAGTGCAGCAACAGTTCATGATATAAAACAGTACAGCAACAGTTCATTATATACAAGCAGTACAGCAACAGTTCATTATATACGACATTACAGCAACAGTTCATTATATAGAACAGTACAGCAACAGTTCATTATATACAACATTACAGTAACAGTTCATTATATACAACAGTACAGAAACAGTTCATTATGTACAACATCACAGCAACAATTCATTATATGCAATAGTACAGCAACAGTTCATTATATACAACAGCACAGCAACAGCTCATTATATACAACAGTACAGCAACAGTTCATTATATACAAAAGTACAGCAACAGATCATTATATACAGCAGTACAGCAACAGTTCATTATATACAACAGTACAGAAACAGTTCATTATGTACAACATTACAGCAACAATTCATTATATGCATTCAGTACAGCAACAGTTGATTATATAACACAGTACAGCAACAGTGCATTATATACAACATTACAGCAACATTTCATAATATATAACAGTACAGCAACAGTTCATTATATATAACAGCACAGCAACAGTTCATTATATACAACAGCACAGCAACAGTTCATTGTATACAACAGCACAGCAACAGTTCATTATATAGAACAGTACAGCAACAGTTCATTATATAGAACAGTACAGCAACAGTGCATTATAAGCAAAAACACAGCAACAGTCCATTAAACACAACAATTGCAGCAATAGTTCATTATATAGAACAGCAACAGAACATTATATACAACATTACAGCAACAGTTCATTATATACAACAGCACAGCAACAGTTCATTATATAGAACGGTAGAGCAGCAGTTCGTTGTATAGAACAGTGCAAGCAACAGTTGATTATACACAACAGTACAGCAACAATTCATTATACACAACATTACAGCAACAGTACAGTATATATACACAACGTTAGAGCAATAGTACAGTATATACAACATTACAGCAAAGAGTACAGTATATACAACATTACAGCAAGAGTAGCAGTACATATATACATTACAGCAATAGTACAGTATATACATTATAGCAACAGTACAGTATATACAACATTATAGCAACAGTTTATTATGTACAACATTACAGCAACAGTTTATTATATACAACAGTGCAGCAACAGTTCATTATATACAACATTATAGCAACAGTTTATTATGTACAACATTACAGCAACAGTTTATTATATACAACAGTACAGCAACAGTTCATTATATACAACAGTACAGGAACAGTTCATTATATACAACATTACAGCAACAGTTCATTATATAGAACAGCACAGTAGGAGTTCATTATATAAAAAAGAATACAGCAACTGTTCATTATATACAACAGCACAGCCACATTTCATTATATACAATAGCACAGCAACAGTACAGTATATACAACAGTAAAGCAACAGTTCATTATCTACAACAGTATAGTATATAGAACAGCACAGCAAAAGTTCATTATATTAAACTGCAGAGCAACAGTTCATTATCTACATTAGCACAGAACAGTTCATTGTATACAACAGCACAGCAACAGTTCATTATATAGAACAGTATAGCAGCAGTTCATTTTATAGAACATTACAGCAACAGTTCATTATATACAACATTACAGCAATAGTTCTTTATATACAACAGTACAGCAACAGTTCATTATACACAACAGTGCAGCAACAATCCATTATATACAACAATTTACAGCAACAGTTACAACATATACAGCAACAGTACAGAACAGTCCATTAAATACATTACAGCAACAGTACAGTATATACAACATTACAGCAATAGTACAGTATATACAACATTGCAGCAACAGTACATTATATACATTACAGCAACAGCACAGTATATACATTACAGCAACAGTACAGTATATACAACATTACAGCAACAGTACAGAATATACAACATTACAGCAACAGTTAATTATACACAACAATTACAGCAACAGTTCATTATATACAACAGCACAGCAACAGTTCTTTATGCACAACATTACAGCAATAGGTCATTATATACAACAGTACAGCAACAGTTCATTATATAGAACAGTACAGCAACAGTTCATTATGCACAACATTACAGCAACAGGTCATTATATACAACATTACAGCAACAGTTCATTAGGTAGAACAGTACAGCAACATTTCATTATATAGAACAGTACAGCAACAGTTCATTATGTACAACATTACAGCAACAGTTCATTATATACAACAGCACAGCAACAGTTCATTATATAGAACAGTACAGCAACATTTTTTATATACAACAGTACAGCAACAGTCCATTATGTACAACATTAGAGCAACAGGTCATTATATACAACAGCACAGCAACAGTTCATTATATAGAACAGTACAGCAACAGTCCAATTTATAGAACAGTACAGTGTATACAACAGCACAGCAACAGTTCATTATATAGAACAGTACAGTATATACAACATTAGAGCAACAGGTCATTATATACAACATTACAGCAACAGTTCATTATATACAACAGCGCAGCAACAGTTCATTATATAGAACAGTACAGCAACAGTCCATTATATGCAACATTACAGAAACAGTTCATTATATACAACAGCACAGCAACAGTTCATTATATACAACAGTAGAGCAACAGTGCAATTTATAGAACAGTACAGTGTATACAACAGCACAGCAACAGTTCATTATATAGAACAGTAGAGTATATACAACAGCACAGCAACAGTTCATTATATAGAACATTACACTATATGCAACAGCACAGCAACAGTTCATTATATACAACATTACAGAAACAGTTCATTACATACAACAGTACAGCAACAGTTCATTATATAGAACAGTTCAGCAACAGTCCATTATATGCAACATTAGAGGAACAGTTCATTATATACAACAGCACAGCAACTGTTCATTATATACAACAGCACAGCGGCAGTTCATTATATACAACAGCACAGGAAGAGTTCATTATATACAACAGCACAGCAATAGCTCATTATATAGAACTTTACAGCAACAGTTCATTATATACAAAAGTACAGGAAGAGTTCATTATATAGAACAGTACAGCAACAGTTCATTATATACAACAGTACAGGAAGAGTTCATTATATAGAACAGTACAGCAACAGTTCATTATATACAATAGTACAGCAACAGTTCATTATATAGGACAGTACAGCAACAGTTCATTATATAGAACAATACAGCAACAGTTCATTATATACAACATTACAGCAACAGTTCATTATATAGAACATTACAGCAACAGTTCATTATATAGAGCAGTACAGTATATACAACAGTACAGCAAGAGTTCATTATATAGAACAGTGCAGCAACAGTTCATTATATACAACAGTACAGCAACAGTTCATTATATAGAACAGTACAGCAACAGTTCATTATGTACAACATTACAGCAACAATTCATTATATGCAATAGTACAGCAACTGTTAATTATATACAACAGCACAGCAACAGTTCATTATATACAACAGTACAGCAACAGTTCATTATATACAACAGTACAGCAACATCTCCTTATATATAGCAGTACAGCAACAGTTTATTATATACAACAGTACAGAAACAGTTCATTATGTACAACATTACAGCAACAATTCATTATATGCATTCAATTACAGCAACAGTTGATTATATAAAACAATTACAGCAACAGTTCATTATATATAATAGCACAGCAACAGTGCATTATATGCAAAGCACAGCAACAGTTCATTATATAGAACAGTACAGCAACAGTTCGTTTCATAGAACAGTGTAGCAACAGATGATTATACACAACAGTACAGCAACAATTCATTATACACAACATTACAGCAACAGTACAGTGTACACAACGTTACAGCAATAGTACAGTATATACAACATTACAGCAAAGTACAGTATATACATTACAGCAATACAGTACAGTATATATACATTATAGCAACAGTACAGTATATGCAGCATTACAGCAACAGTACAGTATATACAACATTATAGCAACAGTTTATTATGTACAACATTACAGCAACAGTTTATTATATACAACAGTGCAGCAACAGTTCATTATATACAACATTATAGCAACAGTTTATTATGTACAATATTACAGCAACAGTTTATTATATACAATAGTGCAGCAACAGTTCATTGTATACAACATTACAGCAACAGTTTATCATGTACAACATTACAGCAACAGTTTATTATGTAAAACAGCACAGCCACATTTCATTATATACAATAGCACAGCAACAGTACTGTATATACAACATTACAGCAACAGTTCATTGTATGCAACAGTACAGCAACAGTTCATTATATAAAACATTACAGCAAAAGTTCATTATAAAGAACAGCAGCACAGTAGTAGTTCATTATATAAAAGAATACAGCAACTGTTCATTATATACAACAGCACAGCCACATTTCATTATATACAATAGCACAGCAACAGTAGTCAGTGTATACAACAGTTAAGCAAAGCTTATTATATACAACAGCTCATCAACAGTTTTATATACAACAGTACAGCAACAGTTCATTATCTACATTAGCACAGAACAGTTCATTGTATACAACAGCACAGCAACAGTTCATTATATAGAACAGTAGAGAACAGTTCATTATATAGAACAGTACAGCAACAGTTCATTATACACAACAGTGCAGCAACAATCCATTATACACAACAGCACAGCAACAGTACAACATATACAACAGTACAAAACAGTCCATTAAATACATTACAGCAACAGTACAGTATATACAACATTACAGCAATAGTACAGTTATATACAACATTACAGCAACAGTACAGTTTATACAACATTACAGCAACAGTTAATTATACACAACAGTACAGTAACAGTTCATTTTATACAACTGCACAACAACAGTTCATTATGCACAACATTACAGCAACAGGTCATTATATACAACATTACAGCAACAGTTCATTAGGTAGAACAGTACAGCAACATTTCATTATATAGAACAGTACAGCAACAGTTCATTATGCACAAAATTACAGCAACAGGTCATTATATACAACATTACAGCAACAGTTCATTAGGTAGAACAGTACAGCAACATTTCATTATATAGAACAGTACAGCAACAGTTCATTATGTACAACATTACAGCAACAGTTCATTATATACAACAGCACAGCAACAGTTCATTATATAGAACAGTACAGCAACAGTCCAATTTATAGAACAGTACAGTGTATACAACAGCACAGCAACAGTACAGTATATACAACATTACAGCAACAGTTCATTATATAGAACAGTACAGTATATACAACAGCACAGCAACAGTACAGTATATACAACATTAGAGCAACAGGTCATTATATACAACATTACAGCAACAGTTCATTATATACAACAGCACAGCAACAGTTCATTATATAGAACAGTACAGCAACAGTCCATTATATGCAACATTACAGAAACAATTCATTATATGCATTCAGTACAGCAACAGTTGATTATATAAAACAGTACAGCAACAGTGCATTATATACAACATTACAGCAACATTTCATAATATATAACAGTACAGCAACAGTTCATTATATATAACAGCACAGCAACAGTTCATTATATACAACAGCACAGCAACAGTACAGTATATACAACATTACAGCAACAGTACAGTATATACAACATTACAGCACAAGTACAGTATATACAACATTACAGCAACAGTACGCAGTATATATACAACAATTACAGCAACAGTTCATTATATACAACATTACAGCAACAGTTACCATATATACAACACTACAGCAACAGTACAGTATATACAACAGTACAGCAACAGTAAATTATATACAACACATTACAGCGCACAGTTACAGTATATACAACAATGTTACAGCAACAGCATATTCAGTATATACAACAGTACAGCAACAGTTACAGTATATACAACATTACAGCAACAGTCCATTATAAACAGTACAGTATATACAACCAGTCCAGCAACAGTACAGTATATACAAAATTACACAAACAGCAACAGTATATACAACAGTAGGCAGCAACAGTACATGTAGTATATACAACCATTTACAGCAACAGTAATGTAAAAACAACATTACAGCAACAGTCCATTATAAAAACACAGTACAGCAACAGTACAGTATATACAGCAGTACAGCAACAGTCCATTATATAGAACAAGTACAGCAACAGTTACAGTTATATACAACATGACAGCAACAGTCCATTATATGCAACAGTACAGCAACAGTCCATTATAAAAAACAGTACAGCAATAGTTCATTATATAGAAGAGAGCAACAGTCCATTATATACAACAGTTCATTATATGGAACAGAACAGCAACAGTTCATTATATAAAACAGTACAGCAACAGCTCATTATATGCAACAATACAGCAACAGTTCATTACATAGAACATTAGAGCAACAGTTCATTATATACGACATTACAGCAACAGTTCATTATATAGAACAGTACAACAACAGTTCATTATATGTGGAACAGTACAGCAACAGTTCATTATATGCAACAACACAGCAACAGTTCATTATATACAACAGTTCAGCAACAGTTCATTATATACAACAGTACAGCAACTGTTCATTATATGCAACAGTACACAGCAACAGTAGAGAATATACAACAAAGTACAGCAACAGTCCATTATATAAACCTTACAGCAACAGCACAGTATATACAACATTACAGCAATAGTACAGTATATTTACATTATTACAGCAACAGCAACAGTATATACATTACAGCAACAGTACAGTATATACAACATTTACAGCAACAGTACAGTATATACAATATTACAGCAACAGTTCATTATATAGAACAGTACAGCAACAGTACAGTATATACAACATTACAACAACAGCCCATTATAAAGAGTACAGCAACAGTACAGTATATACAACATAACAGCAACAGTACAGTATATACAACATAACAAAAACAGTACAGTATATACAACATAACAGCAACAGTTCATTATATAAACAGTACAGCAACAGTACATAGTATATACAACATTTCAGCAAACACTACAGTATATACAACATTACAGCAATAGTTCATTATATAGAACAGCAACAGTTCATTATATAGAACAGCTCAGCAGAAGTTTATTATACAGAACAGCACAGCAGAAGTTTATTATACAGAACAGTACAGCAGCAGTTAATTATATAGAAAAGTACAGCAACAGTTCATTATATACAACAGTAAAGCAACAGTTCATTAGATAGAACAGTAAAGCAAAAGTTCATTATATACAACATTACAGCAACAGTTCATTATATACAACATTACAGCAACAGTTCATTATATACAACAGTACAGCAACAATCCATTATACACAACATTACAGCAACATTACAGTATATACAATAGTACAGCAACAGTCCATTATATACAACATTACAGCAACAGTACAGTATATACAACATTACAGCAAGAGTTCATTATATACATTACAGCAACAGTTACAGTATATACATTACAGCAACAGTCCATTATATACAACAGTAACAGCAACAGTTTATTATATAGAACAGTACAGCCAACAGTTCATTATATAGAACAGTACAACAGCAGTTTATTATATACAACAGTACAGCAACAGTTTATTATATACAACAGTACAGCAACAGTTCATTATGTGGAACAGTACAGCAACAGTTCATTATACAACAGTACAGCAACAGTTCATTATATAGAATATTACAGCAACAGTTCATTATATACAATATTACAGAAATAGTTCATTATATAGAACAGTACAGCAACAGTTCATTATATAGAACAGTACAGCAACAGTTCATTATATAGAACAGTACAGCAACAGTTCATTATATACAACAGTACAGCAACAGTTCATTGTATACAACATTACAGCAAAAGTTCATTATATAAAACATTACAGCAACAGTTCATTATATACAACAGTACAGCAACAATCCATTATACACAACAGTATGCAGCAACAATCCATTATACACAATGAAGTACAGCAAGACTCACAGTATATACAACAATACAGCAACAGTCCATTATATACATTACAGCAACAGCACAGTATATTCAACATTACAGCAACAGTACAGTATATTCAAAATTAAAACAACAGCGCAGTATATTCAACATTACAGCAACAATTTACAGTATATTCAAAAATTAAAACAGCAGCCCATTATAAACACTTACAGCAACAGTTCCTTATATACAACAGTGCAGCAACAGTTCATGATATAAAACAGTACAGCAACAGTTCATTATATACAGCAGTACAGCAACAGTTCATTATATACGAACATTACAGCAACAGTTCATTATATAGAACAGTACAGCAACAGTTCATTATGTGTGGAACAGTACAGCAACAGTTCATTATATGCAACAATACAGCAACAGTTCATTATATACAACAGTTACAGCAACAGTTCATTATATACAACAGTACAGCAACTGTTCATTATATAGCAACAGTACAGCAACAGTAGAGTATATACAACAGTACAGCAACAGTCCATTATATAATACTTACAGCAACAGCACAGTATATTCAATATTATAGCAACAGTACAGTATATACAAAATTAAAACAGCAGTTCATTATAAACACTACAGCAACAGTTCATTATATACAACAGTGCAGCAACAGTTCAAATTATATACAAAGTACATTACAGCAACAGTTCATTATATACAGCAGAACAGCAACAGTTCATTATATACGACATTACAGCAACAGTTCATTATATACAACAGTACAGCAACTTTGTTCATTATATGCAACAGTAAAGCAACAGTAGAGTATATACAACAGTACAGCAACAGTCCATTATATACCTTACAGCAACATCATACACAGTATATTCAACATTATAGCAACAGTACAGTATATTCAAAATTAAAACAGCAGCCCATTATAAACACTACAGCAACAGTTCCATTATATACAACAGTGCAGCAACAGTTCATTATATAAAACAGTACAGCAAACAGTTCATTATATACAGCAGTACAGCAACAGTTCATTATATATAATACGACATTACAGCAACAGTTCATTATATAGAACAGTACAGCAACAGTTCATTATATACAACATTACAGCAACAGTTCATTATATACAACAGTACAGAAACAGTTCATTATGTACAACATCACAGCAACAATTCATTATATGCAATAGTACAGCAACAGTTCATTATATACAACAGCACAGCAACAGCTCATTATATACAACAGTACAGCAAACAGTTCATTATATACAAAAGTACAGCAACAGATCATTATATACAGCAGTAGTACAGCAACAGTTCATTATATACAACAGTACAGAAAACAGTTCATTATCGTACAACATTACAGCAACAATTCATTATATGCATTCAGTAATAAGCAACAGGTTGATTATATAACACAGTACAGCAACAGTTGCATTATATTACAACATTACAGCAACATTTTCATAATATATAACAGTATACAGCAACAGTTCATTATATATAACAGCACAGCAACAGTTCATTATATACAACTTAGTACAGCAACAGTTCATTATATACAACAGCACAGCAACAGTTCATTATATAGAACAGTACAGCAACAGTTCATTATATAGAACAGTACAGCAACAGTTCATTATGCATAAGCAAAACACAGCAACAGTCCATTAAACACAACAATTACAGCAACAGTTCATTATATATGAAAGCAACAGAACATTATATACAACATTACAGCAACAGTTCATTATATACACACAATAAAACAGCAACAGTTCATTATATAGAACGGTACAGCAGCAGCAGTTCGTTGTATAGCAACAGTGCAGCAACAGTTGATTATACACAACAGTACAGCAACAATCCATTATACACAACATTACAGCAACAGTACAGTATACACAACGTTAGAGCAATAGTACAGTATTATACAACATTACAGCAAGCAGCAGTACAGTTATGTACAACATTACAGCAAAGAGTACAGTATATACTATTTACAGCAATAGTACAGTATATACATTAAAGCAACATTTAGTACAGTATATATACAACATTATAGCAACAGTTTATTATGTACAACATTACAGCAACAGTTTATTATATGTACAACAGTGCGTTAAGCAACAGTTCATTATATACAACATTATAGCAACAGTTTATTATGTACAACATTACAGCAACAGTTTATTATATACAACAGTACAGCAACAGTTCATTATATACAACAGTACAGGAACAGTTCATTATATACAACATTACAGCAACAGTTCATTATATAGAACAGCACAGTAGGAGTTCATTATATAAAAGAATACAGCAACTGTTCATTATATACAACAGCACAGCCACATTTCATTATATACAATAGCACAGCAACAGTACAGTATATACAACAGTAAAGCAACAGTTCATTATCTACAACAGTATAGTATATAGAACAGCACAGCAAAAGTTCATTATATTAAACTGCAGAGCAACAGTTCATTATCTACATTAGCACAGAACAGTTCATTGTATACAACAGCAAAACAGCAACAGTTCATTATATAGAACAGTACAGAAACAGTTCATTATATAGAACAGTACAGCAACAGTGCATTATATACAACAGTGCAGCAACAATTCATTATATAGAACAGAATAGCAGCAGTTCATTTTATAGAACATTACAGCAACAGTTCATTATATACAACATTACAGCAATAGTTCTTTATATACAACAGTACAGCAACAGTTCATTATACACAACAGTGCAGCAACAATCCATTATATACAACAGTACAGCAACAGTACAACATATACAACAAAGTTACAGAACAGTCCATTAAATACATTACAGCAACAGTACAGTATATACAACATTACAGCAATAGTACAATATATACAACATTGCAGCAAAAGAGTACAGTATATACATTACAACAACAGCACAGTATATACATTACAGCAACAAGAATATTCAGTATATACAACATTACAGCAACAATTACAGAATATACAACATTACAGCAACAGTTAATTATAGCAACAAGTACAGTAACAGTTCATTATATACAACAGCACAGCAACAGTTCATTATATGCACAACATTACAGCAATGGGTCATTATATACAACATTACAGCAACAGTTCATTAGGGAAGAACAATACAGCAACATTTCATTATATAGAACAAGTACAGCAACAGTTCATTATGTACAACATTACAGCAAGCAGTTCATTATATACAACAGCACAGCAACAGTTCACCATTACTTAATAGAACAGTACAGCAACATTTTTTATATACAACAGTACAGCAACAGTCCATTATGTACAACATTAGAGCAACAGGTCATTATATACAACAGCAGCAGCAACAGTTCATTATATAGAACAGTACAGCAACAGTCCAATTTATAGAACAGTACAGGTGGTATACAACAGCACAGCTTAACAGTTCATTATATAGAACAAGTACAGTATATACAACATTAGAGCAACAGGTAAATTATATACAACATTACAGCAACAGTTCATTATATACAACAGCGCAGCAACAGTTCATTATATAGAACAGTACAGCAACAGTCCATTATATGCAACATTACAGAAACAGTTCATTATATACAACAGCACAGCAACAGTTCATTATATACAACAGTAGAGCAACAGTGCAATTTATAGAACAGTACAGTGTATACAACAGCACAGCAACAGTTCATTATATAGAACAGTAGAGTATATACAACAGCACAGCAACAGTTCATTATATAGAACATTACACTATATGCAACAGCACAGCAACAGTTCATTATATACAACATTACAGAAACAGTTCATTACATACAACAGTACAGCAACAGTTCATTATATAGAACAGTTCAGCAACAGTCCATTATATGCAACATTAGAGGAACAGTTCATTATATATACAACAGCACAGCAACTGTTCATTATATACAACAGCACAGCGGCAGTTCATTATATACAACAGCACAGGAAGAGTTCATTATATACAACAGCACAGCAATATAGCTCAGTTATATAGACAGGGACAGCAACAGTTCATTATATACAAAGAATTACAGGAAGAGTTCATTATATAGAACAGTACAGCAACAGTCCAATTTATAGAACAATTTCAGTGTATAGGACAGCACAGCAACAGTTCATTATATAGAACAGTTGAGTATATATACAACATTTACAGGCAACAGGTCATTATATACAACAGTACAGCAACAGTTCATTATATACAACAAGCACAACAGCTTGTTCATTATATAGAACAGTGCAGCAACAGTCCATTATATGCAACATTACAGAAGCAGTTCATTATATACAACAGCACAGCAACAGTTCATTATATACAACAGTGTAAGCAACAGTTCAATTTATAGAACAGTACAG